>NW_020454982.1:4356239-4418115 GCF_003342845.1 Nothoprocta perdicaria
AAAAAAAAAAAAAAAAAAAAAGGAAGAACAATCTCCAGGTTTATATTTCCCTTTCTTTTCAAAGGAGCTAATGCTAAGAACAGCGTTGCTCTGGCCTGCAGGCACCTCTCCAGCCAGCAATTACAATTGAAAAGAATTACAGCTGCAATCTAGCTAAGAAATTGTCTTATCTGCTCCATGAATGCACCCTTGGGAGGAATCTTAAATGCTATTTTATATCCCCAGAGAACAGCAAAGCAGAGACAATGACGAAAAAGGTACCTGTTTCAGATGTGTGTAGCTCTAACCACTAGCGTGGGCTGTGAGATCTGCGCCTGTGGATACTATGACTTACGCTCATTAATATTTTATCACAGGTGGCTCCGTATCTTATTCACAGGGTAGAAGCTCAAATGAGGCCCAAGCGCAATCAGCTTGGAACCTCCAGAATATCTTTAAAAACAGTGGAGAGATCAGTCACAAAATGTGTCCCATCTATGGATAAAAACTTTCAGTTTATCTGCTGCTGCCAGCTCTATATTGCTGTACTGAAGGAGCAAAGACAGTATTTTGTAAATACAGACCCTCCCAAGAGCAAGTAAAACATTCTGAGATACATTCCAAAAATACAGCTTAAAGAATTGGATCTAGAAAACATTCTTTAAGAGAATCTTCTCCTTTCTACCAACTCTGTTTTCTGAAAACATTTCTGTTTTTGAAAAGCCAGTAAAACAGATTCCGTTTGGAAGAGTAGGAAGTTTCCAGCCTTCTGACGGGCGCATGTCAAGCAAAGGAACTGCCTTCTGAGAGGCACCTTTCAGCATCTCCTCTCTCCACTGCTTGGTTCTTACTCCTTATGCTTTCACATGCTGTCCTTAAAGAAATCACCCTAATCACAATTCAGCCCCTTCTCAAGTGTAAACTCAAGATCATTTCGAAATTAGTATTCCTTGGTTACTCCATCCAATCTTAGTAAATTATAAGGCAAATTTAGCTGTTTCAAACCACAACCAGAGAGAAAACTATTAGACAGAAACAGGTTAAATGTAAATTTACTTAAACCAGTACCAAAAAGAAAAGCTTAAATACCAAGGTCTCAAGGCATTTGTTCATATACATTTAGCCAGCCATTAGTCAGATAAAACCCATTAAAGCAAGGTAGCACTTTCAGTTTAATCTGTCATAGATTTGGGCATGAGATGGAAGTCATTTGTTCTTCAAACAACCCCCTTGTGCAGGCAGAGAGACCGGTTTTACACACATAATCTTCCAAAATCCAAGTTTCTAAATCATGTTTCATCCCAGCCCCCAAAAGGCATGGAGAAACAAAAGCCCTCTCATTAAATACCCACCTCTAATCCCACACGTCTAGTCAGTAGTGTTAATGATCTTCAAAGGCGTGGATTGCAAATAAGTCTAGACATGCCAGATAGGCAGTCCTGGGAAGCCAACTACTAAAAATTGGCAAAGACTGATTAAATGAATAAACTCTGTTGAAGTGCCCTGAGCACCTGCCTCTTCCTTGTCCTCAGCTGGAGATGCAGGTATTCAGCACCTCCGCAGAACTGGATCCCACATTGCGAAGAGAGGCTGAAAAGTTTCTTGCCAGACTAATCCCAGCCTCTGAGCAGATGCTGGTCTCTGTTTCACCCACCCATTGCAGGAGCTGAAAGGAGCACGTGGGATTGCTGTGTGCAGGGAAGTGCAGAGCAGGGATGTCCTTACGGGCACCGGCTCCTGCAGAGCTGTGTTGTGGAGTTGCCAAGTCAAGTCCAAAAGCGGGATCGGTCTGATGCTCTGCCCAAGCTAATAAGTCAGCCTGTGAATAAAGCTTATTAGCTTAATCTGAGCACTGTGCTGACAGAGCGAAAAAACTTCCAGTAGTGGTGTCAGCATGAACTGCTGCCATCACAGGCACCTCTTCCAAAGACCCACGTTTCACAGGCATCTACCTTGTGTCTCAGGTTATACAACAAAAGAGGATTAATAAGCCATGGATGGTTGGAATGCTGCTTTTGAACGCATATAAAAATGACCAAATCTCATCATATCCTAATCATTACCTTTTGCATCTACGAACAGCAGAATGTTGTACATGTGATGAACAAAAAACATTTTCTCAAAACAAGGTCTCCAAATTTAAAGGAGGAGATCTAATGTAACGCCCTATTGCTTTCTGCCTCTTTTTGTTCTTTAATATGCAGTCTCTATCTGAGGTTTCTCCTCCTAAATACTGCTCATAAAATAAAGACATGAATTAAACTTGATACTAACATTGCTATTCCTTGTTTTGTTACAAATGATGAAGGAGGACTGTTGATTTGAGGCACTGAGATCTCTGGAGATCTTGGGTTATTTCCAAACTCTGCAGTTTGAATGACCGGGACAATTTGCAGCTCTTCGTGCCTATGTTCCCATCTACAAACCAGTGGTAAGAAAATCCCTTTGTCTCCTCTGTGTTGTCTTTCTGGAATTATTATGTAGCATCTATTATAACAGGTCTCAGGTGAGGTAATTAGGGGCTTCTCTACAATGAATAACAGCAACAACAAAATAAAATAAAATCTTTCCAAATGATGTTTTGTGGGAATTCTTCACTATGGTCTTAAACACGGATACAGAACAAGTCAATATATCAATGCTTCAGGATTCTCTTAATTAAAAGTCACTACTGTAAAACTCATACATGAAAATTACATGAAGTTATTTTGGAACACTCACCCAAAGCCAGATTGTTACACGTTTCTGCACTGTAAATACTGGTCGTTGCTGAATTTGTTACCTGGCTGCACAAAGATATCAGACAAGATAGAGCAGATAACGAAATGGAAACTGTGGGCAGAATAATGATTTTGAAACAAAGGAATAAATGAGAAGATGTGATGTCCTACCTCAGCAAGGAAGGAAATACCATCACACACAGAAGGTGTCTGCATACCTTCCACCAGAAGAAAGCAAACATTGCTTTGCATAGGTTCATCTTCCCAATATTCCTCCCATTCCCCTCAGATGTGTTTAGTGATGATTGTGTGTTCCAGCACCTAACTTGCTATGCTCAGTCTATTGCATGCCACGGTCAAGAAGACATCCATTTCTATACACATAAAAAAGTGCAATAAATTATCATATTTGGACTAAAAACATCCCTATCCCAACATTTTCTACAATGCACAGTCAAATTATGCTCATGTACCAACAATTACATTCTGCAGATTTAAAAAAAAAAAAAAAAAAAAAAAAACCCTAGGTCATTTGAACCGGCATCTTCATTTTATACTGACACCTTATAGGGACTTGGTTTTACCAAGGCTAATTTGGATGCAATCACAGATAATGTGACAGCAAAGACAAATCTAAAACAGAGGGAATTCAAACAAGAGGATACATCCACTTAATTTAGATCACCTTCTATTTTTACGTTTGGGTAAATCACGTCATGCAGCATTCGGAATACAAAACTATGATCAAGTTGGAAAGCTGAGCACACCAAGTGCACACCCAGAGAACACGGGTTATGCTGCCAGATGAAGTTTGTTTCGGCCTCCTTCCCTATTCAATCATTCCCACTGGCTCCTGCTGGCACAGGAAGTGCCAAGTGATAGAAAGAAATAAGAACTGGAGTCAATATTATCTGACAAACTTAGTATAGAGTTGGGCAGAGGAACCCAATCAGAACATAGAATTTCATCAAAATCAAAGCAGCTTGCAGAGTTGGATTTTATTACAGTTGTATTTCATCTGAATGCTTTGCTTTGAAACAACTACATTTTGAACGCCACTGTATTGTGTTAGAGAATACAATAACACAATTCTATGCACTTTTCAGGACCTTTTTCCTTTTTTTTTACTTCCTCTTTGCTAAAAATAGTGATGCTAACACTGGGCAATCTCAAGCTTTTAAAAAGAGAAATCCCCACGCTCGTCTCGACTAACTGCTGTCAGGGCCTCTTATTTTTCGCCCATACAAACAGAGTTCTGCAGGCCAATGTGCACCTGAATCCAAAAATATAACAGATTTTTCCCATTCCTTCGTTTCACAGTTAGGTGCTCTGCAGCTCTATTTAAATCTTCCTTTTGTCTGCGTGCCCCACTTCTCCAGGCCTCCTGGGACAAGCAGCACATCAACCCTACTCTACTTTTGTCCACATCCAAAAGCAGCAGCAGGGAAAGCTCTTTATTCCTGGGCTCTCTTTTAGGAATAAACCAGGGAAAAAAAAAAAAAAAAAAAAAAAAAAAAAAGGAACTTCAGTCCTTGCTAAGGCTGGAAACAAAGCCTAGACCCACTCAAAGGGCAGACCTGGCAGCTGCAGGATCTGCACAGAACTGATGAGCTGCAGAGAGAAAGCGGAGCAAGGATGGAAGCAGCAGGGGCTGGAAAAGGAATGCTGAGAAATTGGACCAAAAAGGGACCAGCACCAGAATTAATAGAGCACAACTAGCCCAGGATTTGGGGACTGTAAATATGTAATATAATATCCAGGGAAGCAAGTTTGGTTTGGACTCCAGAAAGCAGCGTCACTTGGCCCAGCAGCTGGGAAGGATGAGGCCAGCTGCAGCAGCTCTGGGCCACCCCTCAACGTTTAATGTTGAATAGAGAGAGCAGCAGAAAATTGAAACTCAAATAAGAACTCACAGTCCCTTCAGAAGCACAAATCAGTCGTGGAACAGCTCGCTCAAGACTTTTAGTATCTTAAGGGTGGCAATACCCAGAACAGACACTTTGGGACACTCCTTTCAGACATTTCAAGGCCCTAGTCCTTGGTGTTTTCACACCTTTGTAGTTTTTGCTTTCCTCCTTTTCTATTTGGTTTTCCTCATGTCATCCAGCCAGGCAGGGAACTCCAATCTTCTGCTATGGCCCTTGCAGGGATTAGTTACCCCACAAAACAGGGTAAAGCTTTTCTTCCCCCGCCTCCCTCCAGACAAAATGCAAAACATTTTTCTTCCTGAAGAATTTTCAGTTGAGGGGTTGGGAAGGGACAATTTGTCTCATGATGGAATGAAGCCAAATTACAAACTCAAAGAGGGAGTTTCCAGTTTCCCCACGGCTCTGCCAAGCGCAGGCAGGTGAAACAGGGCTGCCGCGGAGCGAGCAGCGAGGTGCCGGGGGATCCGGGAGCCTCCTTCCAGCGACCGGCAGCTCCGCATCCATCCGCTATCATGCCCGCGTGCGCCCTGCTGAAGGGAACAGTGCTGCAGAGCTCTACAAAGCCATGGAGAACAATCAGACATTGCTAAATGCAGCAGAGTAAAGAAGATAACAGCGATAATTGCACCATGAGATGGGCTGCTGTGGACAAAACACAAACTGGATTGGCAGCAATATACGGATGCGCTTCAGTATGAGGCTGCTGGGATTCTGTCACTGTTGGCCTTTTGGAAATAAAACAAATCAATAACTAAGAAATTACACTCTGTGTCAGGCTCAGGGCAAGTGCTCTCCCTGGGTGTGCTGGGGAGAGGAGGCGCAACCACCTCGGGCTGCCGGGGATTTGCGGGCACGGAATCAAATGCCGCTCGCACCGCAGCACTTCCATAGCAGGGCTGCTGTGCAGTGCCTCAGCCCCGCAACAGCAACAAGGCAGCCACTGAAACAGGCTGCGCTCCCTCGCTTGGAGCTTGGAACTACCTAACGTCTTTCCATGTTGATCATCACCATTAAACAAATGCCTAGTCCATGAAACAGGTTCAGGACAGGTGTGGGTCTGAAAACAAAAGGTGTATGTGCAACCAGTCATCACTGCTTACATAAGACTACCTCCAAAGCCCAAATAATACGTTGTATTTTCAGAAGAAAAAAATGCAGATGTAATTGTCACTTATGGCTAAATGTGTTTTGGTTTTGGTTTTAAAAGAGCTTGCATGATTGCAAGGGATTATGACAAATCACATTGCAGCTGTAATACTTAAAAAGCTCTAGCTGCAATGTTCTAGATTATAAATTACATGTGATTTCATTTTTATCTTTCTGAATGGATTATGATTGAAATGAGTATGCAAAGTAATTGCCCATGCATCCCGTGTGCCACCCTTCCCCGCCCCCAAATCTCTTGTAAACAAAACAAGGTAATTCAAGCAAATATGCAGAGAAGAAAAAAGTTACCGAATGAAAAATAGTCCTTTTTGTCAGTGTCTGTAATTTTCCTGTATTCTTTTGCAGCCAGTATCTGCATGTAGAAGAGCCAGTGTCTGCGGCTAGGGGTTGCAGAAACTAATTATTATGTTTCTCCAATAAAAACTTCTGTTCTAAAGAAATGCATTCAGTTGCTACCTATTGTGTTCTTGTTTACTCTCTTCTTCACTCTTAGAAAAATCTTCCATGCCCAGTAAATAGACATATATATTCATGAAATCCACCTGCTCTTTTTACTGCACAATAGTGCTGTTTTGACGTGTGTTTCCTATTCCATTGGAAGGTGTCACCAGGCTCCATACATCCTGCGATGAACATCTCCTAACACTGTCTGCTTTTCCACCTGCGTTGGCTGGGGAGGAAGGCAGCAGAGGGTTCGCACTCAGTTGACGCTGAGGCTATCAGCTGATTGACAGGGTAATAAAATATCACAGTCTTGCTTTGTAATCTCACACAAAATAATGTAAGTTAGCATTATTTCAGCAAAATTCACTCCATCCCTCTTGTGCACCACTGTCGCACACACTCTATGCTGCAGCGCCACGAGGTCCAGCACTCAGCGGGAAGCTTCTGTTTTGCTAAAATTGGATTTATTTATGCTCAATTATTTGTACGATTGCAAGCATTTTCTATCAATATCAGAGGAAAAGGGCACACAAGCAAGACTGGTTGACGGACTGATTACTAAGACTTGACACCACTGGTAAGGGTGACAAGAAGCACAGGTCTTCTGGAAGAAGGGTCTAACAGTTACAAGAGAGTGCAAGGGAGATACCTTCTTTTACTTAGATATAGAGGGCAACACAAGTGGGAGCATCGCAGGGAGGACAGAAGGTGAGTGGGTTTTAGCAGAACCAAGGACCAAGAAATGAACCAAGTTCCTTTCAAACAGATGATAAGGAAAGCACCTTTTCTCATTTCTACATCAGTGACAGGAGACTTACACAAGACTAAATCACTGGTAACTTCACTGAACAACTAGAATCAGGCACCTCAAACCAAGAACTCACCACTTTTTCAAGAGGACTTGTTCAACTATCTAGAAGTTACTGATTTCTAATACTTAGCAGGGTATGTTTGGATAAATCGCTCTTTTTGGCAAAGGCAAGCAATCAAATGTTTAAATTAATCCCATACCCCAAAAGCTTTTTTCAAGTGAAACAGCTTTTAGAAACATTTGTTACCTGCTACATCTGTTTGTTTCTATGACTCAAGTTTGTTTTGATGCCACAGTTTGACACACCATTTTGATCATATCTCAAGCCATGCAATCCCACACATGTGTAGCATTGCAATGACACTAGTATGGACCTGTCAGCTGGACAGGGTAGATGGACTGCTCTGCAGCTGGTGAGCACAGTACGATTTACACCATCCAAGAGACATTTTTCTCAGACTCCAGAAGCAATGCTCAGAAGTACTAAGTTTTTTTGGTACTTCATATTTTCTGATTGCTCTGGGTCCGAGAACTTGTCCACTTTTTCCAGATGTATCAGTTGGTTTAGTAACAATCATAACTCTCCCTTCATAAGCCTTCCTTCCTCATAAAATGGTTGGTTAATCCAGACCATTAGAGGCTGATATTACATTTTTTTCTCATTGCATAGACAGTAAAACTAAGGCCAGCTATATTTACACTGATGCAATGACTCCCTCCTTATGCAAGCCAACTGCTGAAAATCGTGGGGATCATGAAAATCACCATATGCCCATATTTCATTTAAACAATACAAACTTCTTCAGATGTTCAAAAGAACTCCTGTCAAGAACTTCAAGAAATATCCCACCCAATTAAAGTGATGGCCGAGGTTCCCAGAGGCTTCAAAGAGAGGGGATAGATGCTGTGCTAAGAGCAGGCTGCTGGATGAGATCAGGTCCATTCCCTGTTCAAACTTCCTGTACAGCAGCAGAGAAGTCACTGGGGGCTGATCCAAATCCAAAGCAGTCCCTCCACTGACTTCGAGCAGATTTGGAAACAGTCATTAAACCTCTCCAAGCTTCAGGTCCCCTTGAAATGCATATACAAGAAAGTCTTACCATAATTTAAGATGCTGGAGGAACTAGATCCATGGAAAGACACCTTCCAGGACACCCTCAGGTGTGTGTAAGCCTATGCACTAGGTAAGCCACAGAACAAAGAAGTGAATTAAACTACACACAGTTTTAAAGTCATCTGAATTAACAAGCTGGTGTTGGTTAGACTCAGAAGGCTTCAGAAGCATTTTTTTTCTTCCCCGTATGTTTCCTGCTGTGACAACGTCCCTTTAAATCCCAAGTAAATGCACAGCTCCACTCCTTCCTTATGGTTTTACTACCACTGCAAATGGAGTTGATGTCAAGCGGCCACTGCTAAGTGATGAACACTTCTAGGGCGACACTTTGTCCAGCCCTGGAAAGCCCTGGCGGAGGCAGCCCAAGGAGGCAGGGGCAGTGATCCAGTGCACTGTAAAATTAAGAGTGAAATGGGGTGGGAAATCTTCCTCCAGCTGGGACATGGAATTGTCATGTGAGTTGCCTGGGGAAAACAAGCACTTCTATACCCGACAGCACAGAGCGGATGCCACCTGCTTTCTGTGTAAAATCGTCCTCTTTCTTGATTGTTACATTTGATTGCTAAGAGCTAGCTATTGCTGCATTATTTTTCTTGGCAAAAGGCTTAATTTTTGTTTATTATCTTCCCTGTTGAGATCAGTTGGGATGCCCTGATTGCCAATTTCTTTCTAAATACGTTGCTACATCAGCATTTCTCATGAACAGATTTCAGGGTTAGGAGGAAGCCCAAGGAGACATCCGGGACAGAGATGGGGGAAGGAGGAGAATGAAGGTTTGTAGCATTACTGTAATTTAAATTAAAGGAAATGTTCTTCTCTCACATCCTCACATAGCTTTATCTTTCAAGCAGCAACCACTTTCTAATTACACACCATGATACATATTTAGCACAACTATTGTCAATACAAAATTATTCTCATTTTTATAAGGCAGATTAACTGGGAAGGAGGAAGCAGAAAATATGTTAACTTCATATAGCCCTGCAGAAAGCCTGAGAAATCTAAAGTGTTTTAGGAAAGCAATTTTTATGGCTCCAAATAAAATGACACCAATCTTAGCTGATTCTCCCCAATGAACACAGAAATCTTATTGACTGATACCAATGACTTTTACAACGTTTACAAAGTAAACTGAACATAAGTGATACAAAGTTTTTAGCAATACCATAACCAAAACTTCTACTTTGATTTTCCTTAGAAGCAAAGAGTAAATACTCATTTGGATTTAACACAGTCGTGGGCCTGAACTCTCTTAGAGCAGCAGCATTTCTGTAGCAGCCCTGTCCTGGACCGCGACCTCCGTCCGCTGCTGACGAGGTGTCTGCAGACTCAAACCGCAGAACTCGACGAGGCTCTGCTGACGGACAGCCCAGGCTCGTGACAGCCACGTTTCATGCAGATCACACTGCTCCTTCCATTTCCCATCCCTGTGATAGCATCTGACATGGATGGCCAGGAAAGGTACCTAATACTGGCTCAAGAGATGAGATGTCTCTCATTTCTGCTGCACACAGTGCCCTGAACACAAGTCTCAGCAGCAGAGAAGCAGCACAGCCCGGGCTTCACTTCCCCAAGCTGCATGAGACTGCACCACAAGGCCGGCAGCAGCATCAGCTAAATTGATTATGAAACTAAAACCTCAAAGATTTTCTCAGTTTGTTTTAAAGGTCTCTTTTATCCTCCATTAAATTAAGCATAATTTCATGGAAGAGGAATGTATATGAATTATTATAGCTAAGTCGGAGACAAAGGGATAGATCAGAGAAACTGTCGCAATTTATAACTGTGAATATAAATCTGGCTGTCTTGATTCCTGTGCAGTGAGGAGAGGCATGAGCTGCGACTCGGGCAGCAGGACAGGTCTGATACTATCACTGGCTGGTTTCCAGCAGCTTCTTACTCTCTAATACCTGAGGACCTGCCAACTGCTCCCATCACTAGCTCAAGTGTTCTGAGGATGGTGATCTTACAG
This sequence comes from Nothoprocta perdicaria, assembly GCF_003342845.1. Lineage (NCBI taxonomy): Eukaryota > Metazoa > Chordata > Aves > Tinamiformes > Tinamidae > Nothoprocta > Nothoprocta perdicaria. The sequence continues at coordinate 4,366,375 of NW_020454982.1, forward strand.
CAATGCTCTAGAAAGAGTGAAGGGTAAATCAAAAATACAAAATTTTGCTTCCCATTTAATCACAGGAATTTAAAGCAACAGCCACCACCAGCAGCTTAAGGCAGCTACACCCTTCAGACGACAGCCAAGGAGGTGTCAGCTCGGCCAGAAGCCTGTCCAGCCTCCTGCCCCGCTGCCCGCTACGGCCGCAGACCTGGGGGTACCGGGCGCTGCCTCCCCCACGGCCGCCCCAGCAGCTCCCAAGTCACTGTCCTTCATGCAGAGCACAAGCCAGAAGCAAAACCGGGGAGCTGACACCTAAAGAACTGGGAGATCTGATGGGAATTCAAGTTGGTCTTCAAGAAAGAGGAAGCAGCCAGGGTCACACTGTGAGTCAGGAGGAAAAATGGAAAACCCAACCAGGCTACACAGTAATTGGATTATTTAAGATACTTTCAAGTAATAAAATGCCACACTTTTCATAATTATTCAGTAGAAAACAAATCCAGTATCACTATGTCATTGACAGAATAGTGCAAGTATTTAAAATAGCTATACTCTGTAAGGTGCATAGAATGCAGGCATTAGCCAAACTTTATCTCCCGTTGACATTTACTTATTTCAGTCGAGTATCTTTTAATACCTATCAACTTGTGAAAATATGCATTGCAATGAAAGCGAAAACAGATTAGACACTTGATTTGTAATAAGCAGTTGCTAAATCTTTAAAGAGCCTTGGATAAATATAGTTATACTGGGTTATTTTGAATAAGTATCACAGCTCTTTGTCATCCAAGATGCTGATATCGCTACGCGGCGAGCTGGAATTAACCACACTGCCATTACAGCTCATAAACATAAGTTATTATTCATGGTATTGATTAAATGCACAATGTATCTATTACAACTCTATTAGGGAGGCTGTGACCACCGTAAATGCACTATAATCTACTAAATATAAACCTTATTAGAAAGGTTTCCTACAAATAGTCCTAAGGGTAAATTTAATATTCCTTCAATTATCTGAGGTATGAAGTTGAGATTTTACAGGGATTTTCAACAGAAAAAATTACTTAAAATTCTCTAGCACTGCCACATAGGTATTCATTTTAAAAGCATCATTTTCATTATGCTTTCCTTGGATTATTTTATCCTTTTTCGTGTAACTAAGAGACTTATCATGAGAGTTTTTATTAATATAGAGCTCTATTTGTACAGCTATTTTTAATGGAAGAACGGCTTTAAGGAGTTCATTGTCTTATATTTAGCGAGATTATCTTTCCCGTAGCCCGCTTACAGAACTGCATACAGAACACCCACCCTCCCTGTTACCTCACATGGGTCCAGTATAGGAAAACATATGAAAAAAAGACCTCTTTCCGTAATGAGGAATGTATTTCTGCGTATGCGTCTCCTTTGGCCAAGGTTTCTTGTAGGCTTGCTTCTCTGTTCTTTTTTAAATGTGATTTCTAAACATCAATGATATCAAAGGCAAGTCAGAGAAGCCTTCTCGGGCTTTCCAGCAAGCACCTCTCCCCCCTGGACATTCAGGAGAACGAGGCCTCTAGGTGACCATGGAAGCACATAGGGAACACGCCGCCCCTCAGGACCAAATCCTCAAAGGCTTCAGGATTGTTCAAAGATTCTCACAAAGAGACAAAGTCTCACAAAGAGACTTGCAGGTGTCCAAGGAAGACAAGGGTTTGTCAAGGGCTTTATGTTAAAAAGGGTATGAGAAAAAAATAGTGGTTAAAACCAAAGGTCTACAAGTTCAGACTGGAAATAAGACATATGCTATTAGCAGTGGATTTTTCTTTTAATCATGGAAATTAATCTTGGAAAAGTCTTATCCATGATGCAGTGGATATTCCAGCATTGGATAATTTAAAAACAATACACACTGCTTTTCTGTTCAGCAGTGCTCCAGCAATAAGCGAAGGTAGTTGGTGTGCAGCAAAATACATGGGAGTTGCATGACCTGTGCTATGCAGGAGGCAAAACTTGATGATGTCAGCAGTCATTTTTAATTTAAATTTTGTGGGGAAAAGGGATGGTTTCAGAATGCAATGAATCAACATTTGTTTACCAAACTGATGAGAAATCTTTCTGCGCAAGATGCCATGAGATAATGTTAAAAATGGTTGGCATGTTGTTTTCCACATAGAAAATTTCCTTTTACTAAATATATTGGGTTTTTTTTTCCATGAAACTTCAGAGAAACCACAAAAAGTTCACACAGCAAGAAAATTCTCCATAAAATAAGAGGTGAATTTCCAGCAGGGTAATGAAAGATATTTATAAAGGAGAGAAAAAGTCTTGAAAAGGACGTTTCATTTTAGCAGAGCAAATTATGAATGAACAACAGAGTGATACCTGATGAAATCCAAAGGAATAAAGCCAGAGAACAACCACATCAGCATATGCAGGACCAGAGCATTTGTATGCTTGGCATACAGATAAATATGGGAAGAATAAAACATAAAAGGGCAGTGGAAGCAAGTGAAGGAGTGTGAAAGATAATCAGGGATGGCTTCTTTTTAAAGAGCTATGGTATGTATAAAACATCAGCTCTAGCGGAGGATGGCAGAGATTTCCCAATGAAGTAACGTGCACAGGGAAATTACCGGGTGCAGGAGGCAAAATTGGCAGGCCGGGCTGCAGCCTAAGTGCTTAAGACAGGTGAGGGATTATCAAGCAGATAAAGCAAGAGAGATGGGTGAAGGGCATGACAAGCCATCTGAGAGAGGGTGACAGCACAATTTGCAGCGGGAATTGGTGACATCTGAAAAGAGACAGCAAACCCACCACTATATTACTACGTACTAATTTTCGGCATGAGAGAGAAGGTACATTTTTAGCAATTACTCTTGCCCAACACGAAGCAGACGACAACGTGCACAGAGGCCCCTGGCAGCCGTAGGCAGGTGTCCCGTGGAGCGTCCCGAGGCCGGCACCGCGCTGCGCAGCGCCTACGGACACCCCGGGTTTCACTGCCTCGCTCAGCTTCCCGCCGCAGGGCACTCTGCAAGGCGGACAGCAAAGCTGCCACTCACTTCCTAAGCTAGCTGCCCATGCCAAAGTTGTTCCATAAAAACGGGTTGAAGCGCGTTGTTTTCCCATTGGAACAAGGGCAGGAATCAGACTCGTGCCTAGAGCAGGGGGTATAGCTGGTCAGACTGTGAAGTTACACCCTGCTCCTACTCCGGGGCAGAGGAAATTGCATTTTCACTGGCGGGGTAAAGGCACCTGTGCAACTTTTTTTGGCATGTCATTAAACACAGCCTAGTTGTTAAAACAGTAAGAATCAGTAAGTTACCACTAACCAAGTTATCTGATCAACTTAATTTCCTGCCACAAGAAACCCTGACATCTCTTGATTAAGATCTGGTATTTCCTCTTAGCATCTTGTGTTAGGAGTAACTTGGAACTAAAAGAGAGGCAGAGAATTTCTTATAATGAAATATTAATACGAATTAATTCACTGGTAGTAATAATTGCAACTGGCAGTATTCTTCAAAATTCCACTTTTCATTTGCCATCATATCCTTTATTACTGACTTTTGCAGACCTTTGTGAAATGAGTTACAGCAAAATCTCTGCAACCCCAGAAGAATGTGCCAGGTACATTATCTTTTGTCATTGCAAAAATCTAAACTGTTCACAAAACTGTACCTGATGCTTCAATCTCTCAAGTAAATCCGTGCTGCAGCTTGAAAAGAGACTTTCTATCATCATATTAATATGAATAATGATCAATAAGCATGATTGTATAATTGAAAGGACTAAAGAAATTATAGAGTAGCTTAATTTTGCAAGTATGTAGGGAGGCGCCGGCTGCTTCGTGGCTACCACATCTGAGGAGCCCAAGGCATGGGTCTAGCAGAACCATCAGGCCAGCAGAACCATCAGGCCAGCAGCCCCCATTAGGTTTGGCCAGCAAGAACTTCTGCCACCTCAAGGAGACCCAGTCAAAGTTGTCTGGAGAAGGGCTGACCAGCCTGGTGCTGTCAAGCAATCTGCATCGGTGCGGTGTGCGGGGTTATGTCTGTAAAAGTCCGGAGCCGAAGCTTTTCCTCAGCCTATCTCAACAGGACTGGTGGCTTCTTTATCAATTCTGTCACTGACACCTTGTTTGACTGTGGGAAATTACTTAGTTTTCTCTACACTCCAGTCTTCTCAACTCGAGGACAGCAATAAATTCCTTTATATACATATATACACACACACATAAGCACATGCATGCACTTTTACCACTTTACCACTTAAACTGATTTTTTTTTTAGTATGTTTTGCATTTTAAGATCCTATTGTCAGCATTTTATATAGTATTATACTATAATATAGTATTTTACTCTTCTTGGCACGCTTCTTAGTATATTGAAAAGCTGCCTGATAGCTCGGTTGTCTGCACCTTTCAAAGGCATCTTTAGATCCTCAAGCAAGGTTATGTACCTTTACCTTCAAGACAACAGTGGCTAGAACAGGCATATTCCTATCTCACTGATCAGACATACAACCTTTTAGTTAACGATAACACCAGGTTATGCAACTCCAGGCATTCTGAAGACAGAGTATGATGTTTAGTCTTTCAGCTTCACATAAAAAGATTTTTTCTGCAAACTGTTTTGTAGGAGAATGATTATGGTTACCACTGGCTAATTCCTTTTTAAAATACAATAATTATCCCACATTTTCAGGCTAAACTTTTTCAGTTTACTGGCTGTGTTGTTTCCCACCTTGTAGAAGTCAGAGAACAGATTAAGTTGCTGCATTAAACTCTAAAAGAGTTCACATTTGGAGAAGTCATTGAGAAACTCGTGTAACAACTGGATGAGGTCTCTGTGAGAGGCACCTGTCCCAGCTACACAGGGCTCCCCTGACTGTAAAACATCCTGTCATATGCATCCATTTATCAGACATATGGAACAGTTCCACCCTACCTGAATAACCTGATTTCCATTTGGCTTCAGCTCAGTCTTTCTTTCTGATGACTATTACTCCACTTTATGTACTGTGTCTTATAAAGCTTGCTGTCTGAGGGTAGCTTTTTGTACAGTATTCTCAGGAGACCTGATAAAATCCAATGAAAAAACTCCCATCGACTCTAATGAACACTGGATGAGAGCCATGAAAATGGTCCTGTGCTGTTATTTTTGGTTACTATCCATGTTGCTTCACTTTTTATTAAACTGCATATTATTCATTCACCCAGGAACCTTAACTACAGAAATCTGGCTCATGCACCACTCCAAGTGTCCATGGAACTCAAAGACAAGGAGAACGTACTGCCTTTCACAGGAACTTGTACAAGACAGTAAACTGTTTAAATAAGAAGCAGATGCAGCAGGCTTCCAGTTCTGCAGTTTTCGTGAGAACCAGTTGTTGACATGTGTATCTCCAGTCGCACGGGGCCTCACCTTCCTGGTATGGTGGGAAGGAAAAAAAACCCAAATCCTCTTCCGTAGGAATGCAGCAGCTTGCAGAACTACTGACTCATGGGAGAGGAGTATAAAGGAAGGGCTTGAGCCTGTGGATACAGAGAGGAAGGGAAAACAGAAAAGAGTAAGAAACAGCAAAGCTGGAACAGGAGAGCTGGCAGTGATGACTAGACAAATTTGAGAGAGAAGCGAGGGAATTTATTATGACTGCGTAAAAGGCATCTGTAAGGATAAATGGAATATTACTCAGCTTGACCTTCATCCAAACTTTTTTTTCTTTTGTTTTTCTCCAGCTAACAGGAGGGGCTCTGTGAGCCAGCCCTACCATTCTGCACAGGTCGGGAGCGTGGTGAGTGGCTGCGCTGGAATTTCCTGCGGGAGAGCTCCCACGCAGCTGCATTCGGCTCCCAGCTGCGCTGGATGCTCATGCAGAGCTGCGGATCCCAGCGCCCATCCTAGTCCGTGTCTTCGAGCAGGAAATCTCTCCCTCTGCTGCCCTCAGCGCTGCCGGAGCAGATTGGTCCAGGATGTTGGGTCACCGTGAGCACACGGCTGCTTCAGGAGAGGGTTGGATCACATGCGCGAGGCCTAACGCTGCGGGACGGGCCTGCCCGGCAGGCGCCCCGCGCTGCCCTGCTCCCGTCACGCTTCCTTCCTCGGCCTTCACAGCACTTCGCTCCTTCCACCTGCCTACAGCTTCTCTGCTGGCTGAACATCACGGACTTTCCTTCACTCTTCTTTCTAGGCCACCAGGTTCCCTCTCCCGCAGCTGGTCCTACAGCTAAACACAACACGGCCAAGGCCTTCGTGTCTCTTCCTCCAAGATCGTTTCCATTCCTTCCTGGCAGGCAAATGTCATGCTGGAGACTCAGTCTTAACAGGCTCTCACTCCTGTGTGTAGGGCAATTATCACCTTCTGAATATTGGAGGACCAATGTGATGGTCATGCTTATTCAGTGAAGAGCTGCTCTGCTGTCCATTGCTTGCACGGGAAACGGCTCCGGTGCTTGGTGACCCTCTAATTTCACCAGCCTACAAAACACCTAACATAGTTTGCTGGTGACTGCACATCCACAGTGGCAAATATTATCAGAAAACAGCTTCATAAACTCAGAAGGAACTCATAGGTAAATATATTTCGTTAAATATCACACTATCATTACATAAAACACCAAATGTCAGATTATTATTATCCTATTAAGATAATGCCTCCTGGCATGGATGCTGATCTTGTCCCTCATAAGCCAATTTGACTTTTGCTATTAACTTAAATGAGGGGAAGATAAAACTTATGGAGGAATCAGAATAAAAAAAGGCAAAGGAAGACAATTTGCCACTGAACACAAAGCAAAGTCTTAAATCCTCTTCCTTATGATCATGTAGCAGCATTCGGGGAGGGTTTCCAGCAAGCCTCGGAGTGCTCAGTGAACCTGCAGACTCTCTGGGACGCAGCATAAGGCTGGTGACCAACTGGAACGTGCCGACGCTCCGCAGGGATTTGCAGCCGTTCCGCTCCCGTCGCCTTGCGCTCCCTTCGAAACTCATCTGTCTCTGCCACTAGCAACAGGGGAGACAGAGCAGCTGGGGAATCAACAGGGACAAGCTGAAAGTTATTTACAGATGTTAGCAGAGAAAATTGGAAACCTGCAGAGCAGGGTAGTGTGTACAAGTCTATCTCAGAATAAGTGTTCTGCTGTAATTAGAAATGGAAATGTTTTTATCTAATTTTCAGCCTTCGCTGTGAGCAACAGGACCTAATCTCAGCAGTTGCTGTCCAAATACCCTAATATCCCTGACACTACTGAGACTGTAAACTCTCAAATAAAATAAAATAAAACAAAATGGGAAAATATCAAGCATAGGTCCAGTTATCTCCAGAGAGAAAATCTATCACGCATTCTCTATCTGCTCAGCTTGGTGATAGCACCACAGGATGGCTGCAGCCAATCCCAAGATATATATAAAATTTTGAAAAGGACAACTGAATTGGAACAGCCTTCAAACCATCTTCATGATGCTCAGCTACGTTCAAAACTTATTTTTAGATTTACTGATGAGCCTGTCCCACATCATCTATCCAGCCTCCAGCTGTTTCATAGTCCATGATTCTGCTCCCAAATAAAGAAGCAGAACTGAACATTAATCACATTAACCATCATTGCCACCACCCCATCCTTGATGTGAGCCTTGGCAGTATCACACACCAATACTGTCCACAGACACCTATTCATTTCTAACAGTATAATTTAGACTGATGATCTGAGTAAAACTACACACGTGTCTTGTACCTAGAGCATGAAAGACACTCTCAGCTCATCTAGGAGCACCATCTCCTGGAAAAACTACCATCTATTAGACACTTCTTACTACAACCCATACCTTAATTTGCACTTTGGAACAACATTCCCTGCTACCTAGTTCACAAAACCTAGTGTAATTTTTAAGCATTTTAACTGTTCCCCTCCTAATCATAGAAAATATTGAACTCAAAAAGCTACAACTACTTCCTTCAGGGAAGAGTAAATAGATCAGCTCCTAGATTTCCCCCAGCTATTCAGTATCACTCACAAGCTGGGTGTGTGCCTGGGCCCTGGCACGTTTCCTTGTGCACGTGGTTGCTTAACTCCATGTTAGGTTTATGCACCAGCAGTTTTATCTGTGCCATTCGGCAGGAATCCTGTAAGTTCGTGCTCTGTTTCTGCAACTGGCCTTAATCAGCACCGTGATGCCTTCACAGTGGGCTCTTGCTGTCTGCTGTCTGTTAAGGTTATAATTAATTCTGCGGTTTTAAATGTTCCAGAGCTATAATTTATTTGTGTGTCCAACATTTTCCTCACATCTGAAATCAGATTTTCAGCTCATTAGCTTTTCTTAAATCCTCCCTTGATCCTTCTGAATATATACGGCTGCTGCATTTAGTGGTTTTATCTCTTTGACATCTTCCAAAAAGGCCTCTGGTAGAGCACTTTTCTAGCCGAGTGCCTTGTGATAGTGTCACCAAGAGTAAAGGTCTGCAGCATTTATCTGCTCTGAAAGGCTGACTCACTGCTATCATTTGCCTTTCCCTGTTTTAACTCGTCTTGGGCAACATGCTTGTATTCCCGTTATGACCAGACACAACCCCATGTTCATTAGTCTCTTCTCTAAATAATAAAACCAACATCTGAAGTGCACATCACATTTTCCAGAGCTTTCTAAACCACAGAATACCAGGATCCTGGTATTACAAAATCACCAAATAATCACTGTGGTGGAATATGCATAGTTTATTTTTACAAAATACACACGCAAATGAAAAACTATAAGTAGTGTAGGACTTTCTATACACTCACAAATAGCCAACAAACCCTAATCTTATAACCAGGCCCTCCTACCAGCCCTGACTTCACACTGAAATCATCTCCACAGCCTATCTAGCAACCAAGTGAACTTTATCAGTCTCTTTTTTAAGATGAAGGATGAACATACATGTCTAGGAGCCTCTCAGAAACACTTATTTTACAGCCTGCTGTAGAGATGTAAGGATGGGTCCCACACACTTCTCCCACATTCACTTCTGCTTCGAGCACCAGGGCCGTGTGGTCCATGGGAGCAAGTGCCTGGAAGCCACCTTGCCCCCTGAGCTCTGTCTCTGACATCTGGCAGGAAAGGGTGCATTGTGCTTCAATTTAGTCACCCGTGTAAGGCCCAGCACAATTTTAGCTGCCGTTTCTGGTAAGTATTCAAATAATAAAAAGAGTATTATATATAAATAGACTGCTATGCTCTATCTAACAAATGCTGCTTATATCCTGCATTTATCTTACAGACGCACTAATGTTGATCCATGAGTCTCCTGTCACTGGAGTTGACACTCCAAAGCTTAAAATATCCCAGCTGAAGAGAAAGAACAAGAAACTTGTGTTGTTACTTCTTTCTTCCCCCACCAATAACAGGTATTATGCAGTTCCAGCTGAAGCATTTGCTCACACATCTCTATATTGCCTCAACATACATCTCTCTGTTCCAGCCTGGAGAGCAGCCTCCCGTGCGGTTCTCTACCCTACCTAAAAACTGCTCATCCAGAACGCAACTCGGCTGCTTCTGCTTCAAGGGTGGGGAGGAGAGCTCTGGAAGGCGGGTGCCTGCCTGTCAGCCCCGCTCGGCCTCGCCGCCCTGCAGCTCCCTAGGGAACGATCCGCTGTGTCTTACACACTGTGTCAGGGCACAACCCACAATATTATGGGTATTACACATGCAGTGCAATAAGCGATATGTTTGCTGATCATGTGTGAACAAAACAGGGAAGCCGCCCGCTTCGGTTTCAAGCATGGAGACAAACCAAACCCTCCTGACTGTGCAGCACGCGTACTGCAGTGCTAGCAAAACCACGAGTGTCACAGTAAGCTGGAGCCTCATTTCCAGGTTTATGTCACATTTGTTCTCTCAGCTCAGAAACACATTTGGTTCAGAGGAAAAACAAGGAATGGCTTTAAATGACTCATTTAGACCTCATCCAAACTGCACTGCTACGCAAGGCGCTGCAGCGCTGCTTGCTCGACTCGGAGCCTGCTCGATTCATGGTAGTGCTGAATTGCTGCGGGTTTAAACCTCTGAATCACCTGCCACGGTCAAGTTAGGAAAGAAAACCACATGCTTTTGACTCAAAAGGACAAAGAAAAGCTACATTTAATTTAGAAAAACAATAGAACCAAAATATTTATAAATATTGGCTCCAAATATGACTCTATACCATGACTCTATTCATGGTATTAGGATTGAAAGAAAAAGTAAAAAAAAAAAAAAAAAAAGCCCTCGAGTTCACCTTCACTTCCAAAGGTGTCAGGCAAGCTGACCGTGCTGCCTATAGATATTTATAGGGTCTGCGGCTGCAGGAGCCATGAGGCCCTCCCAGCCCGACTCCCTGCGGCTCCGGCTCCACACGGCTCCTGCAGCCCTGACTGCAGCCTTTGGTTCTGTAGACACCTGTGATGGGAATGCCTCACAAGGACTTAAATTCTTCAAGCAGCAAGAAAATGATACTTCTCATTAGGAAACAAAATTAAAATACAATTAAAATGATTAAACATGAAAACATTTATTAACTCTTGTTATTTTTGACACAGAAAAAAATAAATGCCACCTGAGAACTAGTGTACCCAGCCATTCAAAATGCCTCATTTCTCCAGGCCAGGAATGTCAAAACTAATCTCCCCTCATATTCAGCTACTCAGACTCCTATAAATCACTCAAGTTATGATGCGGGAGGGAGGGAGGACGCGGTGCCAACTTCTTTGCGAGGCCTGCAACAAAACTCTCTCAACACTAGTTTTGCAAATCAGAGGCTCAAGGCATGTCTTGAAAAACCAGGGCTTTGCTGTGTGCTTCTATTACCAGTGCCAAAAAGGACTCCCTAAAGTGCAAGTCAGATAAACAGTTGTACCTAAATTGATTACTAACCCCCACACCCAACCCCATTAAACCAACCAGTTCCAACCAAATCAAGCAATTCTGCTGCTCGCACAGGGGGGCAGAGACACGGCAGCCTGGAGCAGGAGCCAGACCATTCAGCAGCGAAACACACTGCGGCTGAAGCAAAGCAAGCAGGTTTTATCACATGCACCTACTATAAGAAAGGCCCGAGTATTTCAGCTAACTGTTTTTGAAGGCCATGGATTACTTCCCATGAATATTGCATCAAATGAAGATTGCTCACTGGAACACTGAGTTTTAAAGGAATGTTGCAGGATATCTGAGAAAAGAGAACCATGAATTTTTAATTTAAATACCCATATCAGAAACAAGCTGTCGTCTTCCAACTGGACAGACAGTGACCTATGAGTCCAAGTAATACAATTTCAATTTCAAAACCTAAATAGGGACAATGAAATCCTGTCAAGAGGCAGACTAAGAATTAATGAAATGTGGCTTGCATTTCTCCTGATGCTAAAATATTAGAATGGAAGTTTTAATAGCATTATATTTCTTTAATCTATCTGGTTTTCAGAAGAAAAAAAATACGAAGGGAATTAAAATTCTGTCTTCCACCACCCAGATGTAGCAATTTATGCAACGCAAACCCACTCCAACTCCCACTTACACCCAAAGAAGTTGATCCAGCTGATTCAAGCCAGAAGACTGCACAGAAGTGGGATCCAGCTGATTGCATTCTTGCAGAAATAACAGAACTGCAGCTCTCCAGCTACATCCAGTAACATTTTTTTTCCTCATTCTATTGATCCGAACTTCACTAGTCCATAATAAACTCTTCAGAGTCAAAAAAAAATCATCATAGGAAATTTATCATTTTTTTCCACCCATTTTGCAGAGGAAAACTATGGCGTCTCCCATACTGCAGACACCTATACAAGCCAGATGTTGCTTAACACTTCCCAAACAACTCACACTTCTGCTTACACTGTGCAGAAGAAGTTTCAGCTGAAGAGGCATTTAATAGAGAATGATAAGCACCTGAAAAAAGGAGCTATTTCAACAGCATCAGTGAGGCACTGAAGACAGCCACTACCAATTATGAAAATAAATAGGAGAGCAGGAGGGCAGGGCATGAGGATATTTCCATGCATCGAACAATTGCTGCAAGAGCACATGCTTCCTGTTGAAGTCCTGGTTTACTGTTAGATCATGCACTACTAAGGCACAGGTTACTGCCTAGGTTGTGGAAACTGCTCTGCCTCAAACTCAAGGCAAGAGGAAAAAGAACAGCAATTGCTAAGTGACTTCTTTGAGCAAGAGGACAAAAACAGAGAGAAGGAAAAAAAAGGACTGGACTTTTTGTGTCTTTATAAATTTGTTTTGCTCTCCGGCTGTATCTATTCTGTCTTTTGCAGTGCAATGAACATCAGCAGAACAGGAGCCTCCCAAGCCCCAAGTATCAAGCCAAGTACCCTACAGGTACCAGTAAGTTGGACATCACCCTTTACATGTTTTAGTGAAAAATGAGTGGAAAAAAAAATCTATTTTAGTGTAAAATGAGGCAGATTTATCAGGGGCTGGACAGGAAAGAATCAGTTCATAAAAACAGGCGAAGATCTCACATTCCAGCAGGCTTCCTAATTATTTCACACATCAGGACATAGGTCACACATTCCCAGAATTAAAGCTTTCAAGACCTTTCCTAAGCAGTGGCATTTGTTTTCTGTTTTTATTCATGTGATGACTCATGAAAATATCAAACCTTTCTTTCATAGACAGAAGGTACATCACACCCATTGCCATTGCCACTCTCCTATCTTCTTTCATTGTCACTCTTAAATAAATAAAAGAATCACCTTTCTCTTCCTCAATCCCCTTAAAAAGTGTTTGCTAAGAGCTACAATAGTCAGAGCCATTTCATGCTAATATTTCATGCTCTGATCATCATTTTTTTCCAATGCATTACCTTTCAAAAAAATAACCTGTCCAACAATACTATTTACAGTTCACTTATGCCCTGTGAATGTTTTATGCTTATTCATGATACTGCTCTTTATTGCTTTGGCTGATGACACTGTAATCTGTCACCTCATCTGTCATTTACATCTCATTAATATCAATTGTACCCTCAGGGATGGATCTTGTCATCAGAAAATGGCACAGAGGGCCTGCAAACAGAAGAAATACTAAGAAATGCTGCCAAAAATAGTCAGAAAAGAGACAACTCATCTCTCCTTCTCAGACCCTACAGATGCTCCTGCGTATAATCACAGTGCACTGATGCTGTTCCAGTCACTGCAGTATAGGGACCCTGTATTTAACAATCATGTTGTTTTTATTGAGCAGTTACGTGTCTAACAGAACCGCAAGCCCAGCACTGCTTGCAGGCTGCTGCTTCCTGCAGCCCAGGACCTTGTCCACAGAGCCACAGCAGCTGCTCCAGGTGAGGTTTGAGGATGCAGCCTGGGAAGGAAGCATTAGGGCACAGCTACGGGGCCACTTTTTACAGCTTCATTTCCCCAGAAAAGCTGAGCAGTGCATGACATAGCTAAACTCTTCATGGGCCAGGAACAGTGTGAAGAAACATAATTTCTCCAGACATCCTGCACACACGCATTAGCTTTGCAAACTATGAAGCTCTCTACAGTGCTATATAGAAAGGCATTTGGGATGGAAATTAAAAAGTCACCATTACTGCCAATGCTACCCACTGGAAAAAAAAAGGGTGTGACAGGTTTGCCTGAATCATCAGACAGGCTTAAGCCACATGAAAGGTATCGAATGGGTTAAACACTGGAAGTTCCACTACAGAAAAACTAAGTTAGCTTTCCTGTAGATGATAGTTGTGTTTTTTTACATTTGTATGACTTCAGAAGCTGAGGATTTAAGAAAACACCTGACGAAACTTTGCAGCCTGCTGGGCTCTCATACCCATGTACTCTGTGCGGCAGTGGAGCCATCAGCATGTTCAGTTGCTTCCTTCTGCTGTTGAAACATAGATCACTGACTTTTTTTTTGTTTCTCTCTGACTCTCTTCCCAGAAGAAAAGACATTTTTCCTTTTCAAAGTGATCACTGGTTGCCTTTTCTGTGATGAAAAAGCTCATTTACCATATATATTAAATATGTCATTCCTTCTACTTGCAACCCACATATACAATTTTCATAAATTACACATTCAGGTTCTTTATATAGACATTTCAGAAGTTCTGACACTATTTATTGGTTCTGTGTAGCAGGTCCTACCTTTCCAAGGTAGCTAATTTCCAAATGAATGTCCATGAATACAGCACTCTCAGGCTCTTTTGAAAAACCCAGCTGTCACTAAAAAATTGTTAAATCAAAATTACTGTAAAACTACTCTCATTTCAAGTTGGACAGTGCTGTACTCATGACAGCCACATAACAAACCAACTTCCAAGCTGTTTACATTTGATTCATTTGCTCACAACTATGCTCAGTAAAATATCTCATACTGTTGATCGTTTAGTCACTTGCACCTTATTAGTCTTATCCCTAGGAGAATCCTCCACTGATTCACACATATTGCTGAACACCAGTCTGTAGAGTCATCTCTCTAACTGTATAAATATGTACTTACACTCTATTTTATTGCAAATAATGCCTAGTGGATGTTCCAGGAGGTACATGTTGCATACATCCTCCACCACACTCACCTACAGCCCTCAAAGCCCTACCTAATTTACTCATCAGCCTCTGATGTTTTGTGCATCACACTGGCATCCAGTCCCTCTCACCTTTTGCCCAGCCCGCGGTGCCATTCCCAGCGCCATTCCCGGCTATCCCTGAGGCCTGTGTGTGGCCTCAGGAGGCCCTCACCTTCCCGCCGCACCACCGCGGCGGCCACTCACCCACATCACCCTGCTCAGGACTGTCACGCCTTTGACACCGGCCGACTGTACCTGTCACATTAGATAAGCTGTTCCATTTGCCTCACATTAAGTGGCAGGGCGATACACAGATATCATCTGTCACATGCGAAGCCTCAGAGGAAAGACAGCTTTATCCAACACAAAAAGCATAAAGAGCCAAAAAAGAACAGTGACTGAGCGAAAAGTATTTTAATATTTAAATGATTCTCCTTTTAAATTAAAGTGAATTTAAAGGCAAAATTATATACACGCCTATGTAGAATCACCTTCTTAGAAGACAGACTACTCTTACCTTGAATATCTCTTTAACAACCACCTTGTTTCCATATTCTCGTAGTTCAGAATATTAACTATTCTTAAGTGAACAGTTAGTTAGAACATATGAGAGCTGCTATTTTCTCTATATATCCCTCTATAACCCAAAATGCAGACTTTTTGTCAAAAAATCCCAAACTGTTTAATTAGTTTTATCTATTTTGATTACTATGATTTACAGTTGATCACTTTGATTAGGATTATTTTATTTTATTTTACTTTACTTTACTTCATTCAAAGCTTACATTTTTCACTTAGGAGAAAGATCACTTCTGTAGAAAATTTTGAAGAGGCACTGAGATTAAATCCATAACCGTTTGTTAAAAATTCTGAGGAGAAGAAGAGCTAATATTTCAGAGGGGAGTGTAGGCTCCAGCGGGGCCCGCAGCAGCTCACCTCAGAGCCAGGCTGGGTGACTGGCTCAAGCCAAGCTCCTCACCCCATGCAGATTATTAGCAATCACTTACTTGACTGGGAGCGTGCCCATACTTGTATCCAAAACTACAAAATTTTTAATCTGAGTATTAACATAATCTCAGCAGCAGTCATACACTAAAGTAGCAAGAGTTATTAAAAAACTTGGTGGTGTTTTCTGTGCCTCACCAACACATTTACCCTCTAGCTCTGGGAATGCCACGAGTCCCACAGGTACAGGGTGACATTTTCAAAATTCTTTAAGGGATTTGGGAAAACCCATAGGACCTGGGCTACTCACTAAGGACAGTGAAAAGTGCATGGAAAAAACGTAGCACCGGCCAGCGGTCGCACCGCGCTCTGCTTCGCAACGGCTGGAGGCAAGAGCAGCCAACCGAGCCACGCTTGCAAGGGGTCTTTATCATGGGACTGTTCCTATAAAAGCAAAATCATGTGTACATATCAGGCTGTACCTGTGCTAACCACTAGCTAGGTACAAGGAACTGTGTTCACTTACACATGCAGTAGGAAATTAGGTGTAGGTGGTGAAATTTAGACTTAAAAGCGACTATCTAAACAACGGTTGTGTCTGAATCTTTGCTTGATCTTGACCATTTAGTTTCCCCTTCTGTAAGCTGGGGAAGTTCTGGGATAGTTTGCAGAGATACTCATGATATTCTCTAAAGGAGAACTATCAGATTTAATCAGATTGCAGTTAAGTGTCCTAGCGATGGAAATTCTGTGTAAGGCAAAAGTATTACTGTAGCTTAAATACTATAAAGCAGATGCAATATTTCAAATCTAAGATGATTAGAAAAGAGGCATTGTATAAAGCATAATACAAACATTGAGAGGCTGGGCTTCAGTTACTGCTCTGTTGTTAATATCTTCTTTCATTATTTAAATTCCATGTTGTTAAAGAGTCAGTTCATACTGGAAATTACTGCTTAATATTTCAGGAACTTAATAACTTTTCTCTTTTTACATTCCTTTGTTTATGTACTTGGAGCAACTGATTGCCTTTTAAAAGGATGGATTCATTTTAAATATGAATCACACAGCAAGCTTACAGGGAGGAGAGCAACAGCCATAAAAACAATCGCGTATTCAGACACAGAAGCATCTGTAGAGCAGGACAGTGAGGGCTGGGAAGCCGAGACAGGCAGGAAGCTGCCACAACTATTTTAAATCAACAAAAATAATCACGTGTAGGGGTGGGAATAAAAAAATCCTCTCTAGGCCAGCTCCATAGCCAGCAGAGGGAGCCAGGAAAAGCCCAGAGTTCCAGAGTTAAGGAATAAAAAGAAATTAAAACAGATGCATATTTTCCCCAACTTCTTCCGCATCTTCACTTCTTCGCTGGGTGACTCACTACTGGAATCCATGCTAGTCATTTCCGTTGCTTTCCACGCAGGGCAGTGTCTTTGCATGTTTCAGACTTGCTTCCTACCGATGACCCAAGGACCTGCTATCACGTGCAGAGCGCTGGGGAGCACTGGGGAGCACTGGGGAGCACTGGCTGCAGGGCTCGGCCAACTCCGGTGCTACCGCAAGATGCCGCGGGGCTCGGCGGTGCCGCCGCGGGGCGGCCGAAGCACCGAGCCCTGGTTGTGCCTGCCCCAACCCACAGCCACCGGCGGCTGCCCCTCCGCCAAGGGCCCGAGACGTTGGCCCGGCTTTGGAGCAGAGGGACAGCCTCAGATAGTGCCGTTATTCAATTAATAGTAGGATTAATAAAATGAAGCAGGAGACAATTTCTAGCATTATTCAGCCAGCTGCATAAATGAGTGAAGGAGTTACTGGACAGTTTCAGAGTCCCCCATGGATTCTGGTTATTTCATTTTTAAGTACGCAGACTAGATCACTAAGAGCTGTAGGAAAAACCCAGTGCCACTTCTTTCATTAGAAGTGGTCTAGGCAAATGTTGCATTAAAATAAAATAAAAAAACAGCAACTTTTCTCTTTTTTTTTTAATTTCTTTTTTTATGTACACTACATTACTCCAACATTTCTTGAGTGGTAATTTGGGACCCTACTCTTTGGCTGCAGAACCAAATACGTATCTTTGGGTATGTCAGTAATTCTGAATGGGCTGGTCCTGCATAGAGGTGCCTCAGCACTGCCTGCAAACAGGGAGCAGCCCTGGCTTTGGGCAAATCATAACTCCTTTTTCTTTGTGAAAAAAAAAGTCCTGTTTGTGAAAAAGTTGTTAGCAGAAACGGTTTGGAATAGGATTAATAAAATCCAGCTCTTCCTATACTGACCACATTCTTCTGTGTCCTTTGGGCTGCCAAAGCAAAGAGTAGGAGCAGGCATTTTAAGAGTCAGTAACTTGGTTATGAGAGCACTTAGGACAAAAATGATTTAGTGAAGCTTACATCATGTGCTATTATTTTCCACTGTGGCACAGAATCATAGTTGTTCGGCCCATAACAGAGATATGCAAACATCTTCCGTCCCTAGCACCAGCTCTGCGACGGGGAATACAGAGCACATTGTGTTCTCCACTCACAGAGCCGCGTTCTTGGTGGGGTAGAGCAGAAGGGAAGACAACTATTGTGTTTAGATAGAGCCTTCCTCAGTTCTTACACAAATGCAGCCCTCTTTGCCTGCACGCTTTGCATAACAAATGCAACTGCAGCCACCTGGCTTAGCCAGAACGCTGCCATACTTGATTTCATCATTGCTGTCACATTTTTCCCTTTGTTGTTGTTTTTTTTCCCCAAATAGCATCCCAAAATTTTGTAGGAGTATTTTACAATGCCATAGAAATTGTCATAAAAATTGATAATAAGGAAATACATAGTAAACAGGTCAGATTTCTTTTTCCAAATTCATCAATTTTAGTAGTTCTGGTGGTTTTCGCCATTGCAAAGTGCGTGCTTGTTCCTAAGAGATACTGATATGTGCATCTTACCAATGTTCTTATCTTAAAAATAGCTTTAGTAGCACACAGTATAGCAGTTGCTTTGGTAACTGATATTTCCCCCTTTAAAGGCTGAATAAACTGAATAAATAGTGGTGTAATACACATGTAAATTATCAGCATGTTTGTGTTCGCCAGGATCGGAACTTCTTTATATCATATTTTTTCTGTGCTTTTCCATGAATATGCATAAATGTTGAGGTATGTCATGCTTACTAAGGAATAATTTGTGTCAGCATGACATGTTGTGATTAAAGGAGATTATTGGAAAATCTATTATTTTGAGCAGAAATTGCAAAATTATCAGGAGCTCTGACAAATAAAACTTCAAACTGTTTCACTGTACTGGTAGCCTTTACCTCAATCACAGCCCCAGTTGTACAAGACCTTACAGAATAAAATAACTACTTAATATGTATTTTGAACTGAATTTAGTGGCCGAATCCAAGTGTGTTATTTTGTAATTTTGGAGTAGAGCAACAAAAAGGAGCCAAACTCCTTATAAAGCACAAAATTGTGAATGTTGGTCCATTGTCCACTGGCTTCTCTGAACTACTTATCTTTCAGACCAGCCAAAATTCTTATCCGTGCAATCCTCTTAATCTGCACTGGGTCTATGGGACATTTACATTGTAATATCCCAAGAAAGGAGATGTAGTTCCAGTCGTAAGAGCCTACACAAACATAGGAAGTATCTAATCAAGGGTCAAGTCCTTTCAAGTGACTTCAATACCAAAACCCAACTGACCTCAGGGAGATCCTGTGTGTCTTCCACCAAAATCAAAACCTGACACTAAGCCACAGTGCTTACACTGCAAAGGCACTTGTGGCTAATTTAGAAATGTAAATTACTTTTACTTAAGTACAGGTATAGTTATGTAGTGGAGGAAAAACTGATAAATCATGCTACTGTGGTAGCACTCCAAATGTGTGCAAATATACTTGACCTCAACCATTATTATCACATCTTTCTAGCTACTTATTTAAAATAAAATACTGTTTTATTACTTAGGAAGAGCATTAAAATGCCATACTTACGTAGCAAAGATTTAATTAAAATTCAGATTATTATAATAATTTAACATTGAAGTATAGAACTAAATTTCTTTTGTTATAAATCAAAAAGGGTGCTGCAAGCACAGATACCTCTGTTGTATGAGTACAGTTATGAATTAAGTGCAAATTACAGTAGATGATCCTGTTCTTATGCTTGGCATTGAATGGCCAAGCTACCACCTAAATATAGCACATTCTGCCTGGTAGCACCATAGAACGAATGGGTAAAATTAAATCATTTTTGAGAATGATTCTTTACAAAGATGTACTCAACAGATCGTAACTAGATGCAAAGGCTACCAAAGTGTACTGAGAGATTCCTGTTAATTTTGGCACGACTCCCTAAGAAAAGAGGCTGTTTTGGAAAGTGGTGATCTTGCTTAAGTATTTTAAGAGTATGAGGAAGGTGGGTCAAGCAGCAGTTACAATCTTTATAGTCTCAGAGGTCCTTCAAGAGCGACTTGGCATAGTTAGGAAAGACAAAACAAAGTCAAACAGGAAGTGGTCTGTAAAAAATTCTCTCTGTCTTATCCAGATCACTAGTAAGCTGGATACGGGTGGTAGCTGACACAGCTGACAGGAGTGACTATGTGCACGAACTTCAGAAAATGTAAATCCTTCTGCAATGATAAATGCTAGGAACTGACTTTTGTCCTCACTCTCTGAAAACTTTGGTCCCGTTTCCATTCTAATGAGCAATGCTTCAAAATGAAAAGTATCACAGTTCGTTGTCTCCATGTGCGTAACGAGGTCTCTTCAGAACAGCCTCGTTCCCAGGTCCCTTTGGAGAAAACCTGCAGATCACTACGCTCAGTGTGCTCAGTTTTCTGCCTACAGGTCCCCACTTGCACTTGGCCTGCCCTGGAATTTCAGAAGAATTTTATTCGCTGTCCTGCACCGGCAGCATCACCAGAGCTGCCCAGGTGACAGAGCATGAGCCTAGGCCACCCTCTCCCTCTCGGAGTCACGTTTCGGGTCGTGCCGGCTCCGAGCGGCTCCTTCATCCAGGCTCACGTTGGCTGCTGCTCCTCACGGGCCTGTCGTGTCCTCTCCACTCCCGCTCCCCACCTCCCAAGTGCTTTAAAACACAGTGTCATTTAAGTGCCCTGATGCCTTCGCTTTAACTAGCACTTTTACCAAGCGGAGCACTTCCCTTTTATCACTATAGGCAGTGAATTTCATGTGATCTTATTTTCAGCAGCAAATTACTTCCTGTTGTGAGTTCAACTGTTTGAAACGGTCTGCAGAGGATCCTGCCCTGCAGGAAATAGTCCCGTTCTATTTAAATATTTTCTAGTTATACAAATTACTTCCTTTCCAAATCACTTGGCTTTTTTCTTAGTCTTTAATTTGTTCAGTTTAATTTTCAGAACTATTTTCAAATGCAGGATAGCTTCGTTTTGTTTTGTTTTGATTTTCAGAATACTAATAGTTTTAAGTTATTTCCGTAATTAATATAAGTTCTAACTCCAGGCTTTTCAGCTCTCACAAAAGTAATTTGAAACTAGCTATGGCACCAGACAACATAACACTGGGATATTCAAAGTTTAAAAGCTGCAGTTTAAGTGACAACCAAGCAGCAATTTTTCCATTCTGATAAAGACAGACCTTGCACTTTCATCCTTGAGAAGTCAAAATATTTAAACATTTCCTTTCTTTTTTTGTTTCAAGCCAAAACCTATTATAATTTTATTTTAAATGGGAAGGAAGACAGTCTTATGTTATCCTAAGGGTATTAAATGAGTGCTAGGGGTATTAGATTAAATACTTTGGAGGCAAAAGCCTGGTGATATGGGTCTAATAGCTCCGACCGATCTGAGTAAAAGGACCTGCAGGTTCTTTCCGGCGGGCGCTGTGAAGCGGCAGCCCCTCCTGGGAAGGCTGGCCCTGCTACCTGCTTGCTGCGCACGCCGGTGCTCACGAGACCTGACAAAAGCAGCTTGATGGAAGTCAAGCAGCAGTTGAGGCTTAGCTCCGGGCCTGACATCAGGCTCTAATTATAGCGCTGGGTCAGGCCGCGGCAACGCCGGCTGAGTCACCCGCGCGCGGGGAAGAGCCGGCACCGTCACCGGCGTCACCGGCGTCACCGGCACCGCCGCGGCTGCCGTAGCCAGGGCCGCCGCGCTCCGCCTGGCACCGGCCGTGCCGCTCCGCTTACGGGCTGGTGCTTCTTGCACATCCCCGCTCCCAAAGAGCGCCAAAGGGAAGTGTGAGAGAGGCACGGCCAGGCCACATCGTTTTAGCCTTTACCTGCTCAAGGCTCCCCTAAACAGGCTTGCTCTGAAAATAGGTTTAAAGAAACTCAACTACACCTGTGAAATAAAGTTATTTAGGGCTGCTAGTTTTGTAATATAATCCTTCTCCTTGCCAAATAAGGGAAAACTCCACAGACAACGTTCACGCACAAAAAGGCAAATCTTCACCGGGGATAAAACTGCAGACTACAAACCTGCTTTCGAATTTCACCAGAGACCTACATTACATGTTAATGAACAGGAAATTTGTGCGCTATTTGTGCAACACGATTGTGAAACAACAACAGCGTGGGGACGGAGGAGAGAATGTTGTAAAAGAAGAGGGTGGCTCTGAACTGAACACAGGACTCGGCATTGAAGAATGCATGAAACTCCTAGGGCTTCTTGTCCAGAAATTAAAACTCCTTCAGCAGCCATTGTCTGAAAGGTCATTGCTCAAGTGTCAATCCAATACTAGTTCACCTCTCTCCTTTACTTGCTAAGCTTCAGAAAGTTGGAGGTACTCCTGTTAGATAGTATTTTAATTTCAGTCTATTTACCACTTCTCAATCGCTCTCACAAGTGCAGCAGTTAGAAGAGGTGGGTTAACTGACTTCTCCACAAAGAGGCTGGTATTTACCACTATTTTCACTATTTTCACAATAGTGAAAATACGGCCTGGGTATCCCTTCCGTGGGCATCGCCAGCTCCTGTCATGGGACCCATTGTTCCAATCCTGGGACTTCAGGGATCCCGTTAAATGTTGTTTTCTGTACAGCAGTGCCACGTAGAGAGACTTGAAATGGTTCCATCTAGAAATGGAATTTGAAGCTAATTTTTCCTTAAGGCAGAAGCAAGCACAAAACTACATATAGAGGAAGAGGAAGGGTAGGGAGTTTGCCAAAGCCATGTCAGTGCTGGCTGAGCCGTAGCGCCAACTGGGACGACGCCATCCACGGGCTTGAGGAGCGCGAGGGACACGAAACAGAGCGTACTGCAGTACGGCAAAAACACCGCACTTTCACCCAACTAACCAAGGAAGAAGAGGATCAAGACCCTCAAGCAGAAGGCCAAGTTCTTCCATTTCTTTGGTTATGGCAGTCATTTAATAGCATCATACTAAAAACAAAAGAAGGTGCCTCGTCACTGCTGAAAAAGTACTGTTTGAAGGTCAGATTCCCCTGCAGCTGCATAGAGGTCACCTGCATCACGTGAAGGGCAGAACTGGCCCTGTGGTAGGAACAGAAAATACCTCCAAAATCTAGTCTGATATTTCCACAGCTTCTAGATACTTAGTATATGACTACACCAACATTATTCCTGAAGTTTATAAATCCAAACCATTCCCTGAAGAGACCATATTGTTCCAAGAGAACCATTACATGACTATACAGGAAGGCAGGTATTTTAAAATGTTAGTAAGCTGTGCAAATACAAACATTTTCTGGCAAGTAGAATGATTTAGTTATATTAAAACTCAATTAAGCTAAATGATGGTAGAAAATATGAGATACTTGGAATACTTGACTACGCTCCACATGTTCACTGCAGAGTATCAGTTCTGCATCAGTCAGCTAAAGTGTCTCATCCTGCTGCCAAGTTCTTACAGGGTAATATTTGCAAGAGCCATTACAGCAGTTCAGAAGGAAACCTCTTCTCCTAGTGGAAATGCGGAGATTGACTCCAAAGGAGTCCGTCCTTGGAATGGACTAATCTCCTTCTGTTTACGACAGGCCTGAATGAGCTCTGACATTTTTTTTTTCTCATAAAGGAGATTGCATCTTTCCCTGTCCAAATATATGTTAATAGTGCAGGTATAAATTTTAAAACAAATTTAACTTGATAAAGTAGTAACTTAATACACATTGGAAGGTTCACTCTCACGGTGGTTATCCACAAAACCAGCTGGAGAACTTAGGTGAGCAATTTTAGTGGTGAGGAAAGGATTTTTTATCTATTTTGTTTTTTATACAATTACTGAGCACCTAGTAGCTAAATGAGATAATGACTCTCTAGTGCTATGAACTGCTAGATATCTGAGGAATGTTTTGAAAACCATCCTACATAGTTCTTTATAATTAACTCTGATCCATAAAATTATCCAAGAATACTTTGCTGCTTCAGCTTACTAGGAAGAAGAATGGCGGGGTGACACCATTGTCATTACCAGAAAATACAATAGCATTTATCAATATCTCTGACTCATTCATAAATCTGCTAACCTAAGTATATGGACAATGGCTTACACAGCCAGTGCAAAGAGCATGGCAAAGATAGGAGGAAACTGATCCCATTTCAATTCTAGACACATCAATTTTCACACACTAAGTATAAAATTCATTTCTGGCCTTTCTCTCATGCCTCCCTGTGGCACTGCCACTCCTGAGCACACCTGAGGTCAGTGTCACAGCCTTTCCCCCGCTCCAGGATGCCGGGACGTGGATCCATTCTCTGTGTCCAGAGGCACCAGGCGGTGGTAGTGGTCTGTGGCAGTGCACGGCAGCTGGACAACACGCTGCCACCAGAGCTCATCCCAAGAACAAGCTCATGGGAAAGGCCCTTCCTCTCAACCAACACAACATAGGCAGGATTGTTCATGATGGGAAGAAGTGTCACTGTCACACAACCATGCAGGCCCCCTCGGATCCACACCTCGTATGTGGTCTGACATGTGAGTCAGCATGATCGAGATGGGGAAAGTCAATTCTGCTTCCTTAGCAGATCTGGGCTTCATGCCAAATTCTTAATAAATCATAATTAGGAGCTCAGATGTTGGGAATTGACATAATGATCATATCCAAGCAGGGAATTTGGTTCAAATCCCCTCTCTTTACCATGCAAATAGAAGAATGACCACCCAACATTAAGAAAAGCTCAATTTAGCAATGCATATTACTTAGCTTAAGAGAGTGAATTGCACTTAATAATCTTCTGTTCTCAGAGCAATCTGTCTCCTGTACATTTCTACTTCATCATAGTGAACTAGTTCAAGGAGAAATTGTTTTAACCTTGGCATTAAAATTCTGGATAAGACATTTAATAGTCACTATTGGAGAGAAAAATAAGGTCATAGCAGACATGCTCTTCTGAACCCTTTTTTCCCCTTTGTATAGATTAACAATCACAGTGGAGACCTAGAAACACAGGAAGGGAACTACCAGGCAGCACAGAAGCAGATCCTCTGCTTCATTAGACCCCGTTTGGTGCAGAAGACAGAGCAAAGGACAGAGATCCTGGGCTGAGGTCCAGCTTGGAAGACTCAGCAGGGAGTCCCCTACAGTAAAGGATTTTTATGCTAGTGACCAAAGCCCTTTATATAATGGTACATACAGACTCAAATACAGAATCCAAACCCAGCAACTGTGTTGGTAACCAATGAACATGCAGGCGCTTTTTTCCATGTTTTCTAAGTGCTGACAGCGTTTCTCTGAAGGCTTCAGGCTTTTGCAAGTGAGTCAGTATGAACAAGCCTACCTTCCTTCATCCACTGAGGCTGCTTGTCTAGCTCCAAACAGCAGGACTGCAGCAGAGTTAAGATAAAAGTGCAGGCCATGCATAATTAAATATTAATTTCTACTAAGTTTTTAGAAATGCCAATAATATCATTCTCAGTATGCATGAGAAAGTTGACTATCTGAACGCTTTTGGCTTGAATGCTTTACTTACATCACTATGTATGATGTTTTCAACTCCTGAAATTTATTTTCAAACTTCATAATTAATAGATTATCTAAATTAGATAGGATGTTTATTAAGCTGAATAATCTTTCTTCACAGAGTTAGTCTAATATTAAAAGTAATTTTACACTGGCTGCATATTTTTTGGATCTAATATCTTTTTATATCGAAGTTTTCAAAAGAATTCCATATCTGGGTGCATTCTGTTTGCACTGAAGTCACAGTGTATATTCTACCTCTGACTTAAATGTGAAGAATTAAACCAAAACCAAGATTTTAGGCAAGGCCATCCTCCTCTATCCTTGATCTTGAGCAGACAACTCATCATCTATAAATATATGTCATATCTAGTATAACCACATTCCTTCTTGTTATCCAGCTCTTTAATAGCAAAATATTTGACCACTGAAATATTTTTCTACTGGAGTAGTTAATGGAGTCCTTAGTATAGTTGCCATTATGTATTCAAACTATTTGCCATTTCCTCCCAGCATATGAAAACTTATTTGTGAGCAATGTGCTTTATGTACTGGTGTACTGGGAGTATCTCAATGTAGGCAATTACTGCTGAAATGGTGGTTGTGCTGCAGCATTCTCCAATGTACAGAAGTATTAGACAAAGCAGATGAGAAAGCTTTTATTATTGCCAGAGTCTGCAAAGAGTTACCCTTTAAACCCACAGTACCAAATGCTGACCTTTCTTAACTTAGTAACATTCCAGTTGGCAACACGATGGTTTAAAAACAAAACAAAACAAAACAAAAACCTCCTGATTTCATAATGAACCTCGTGAATCTTTGCTGATCTTGCTTTAATTTAGGTTAGATCCTAAGTGCTAAAATAGCTTTTTTTTATTTTTTAAGGAAATAGAAAATATCAAATTATTTGTTCTTTTAGCTGGAAAAGCCAAATAACAGACTTGCACAAATCAGTGATGCCTCCCTAAGTTTTATGGCCATTTATTTTTCTTTCAAATGTCTTGCAGCTTGCCTGCAAATTTCCATAAGTGATCACAAGAGTCAAGGTTATAGTTATAGGTCAAACCATCTTCTCTGAATAGTAACAGTAAAAGCAGCTGGTATTCAAAACCTACAGCTGTATTGAAGCACTCCAATATAAAAATAACACAGACAAATTAAATGCAGTAACACCTCCTTAATATCCAAGTCATTTAGAGAAAGGTGGAAAAATCCAAAAACCATACCAAGGAAAAAGAAAATGATTAATGTTAAATAAAAAGAGTTCAAGCACTTATCCTAGTAGTAGAGGTATAGAACAGAATGGGACATAGAACTCCTGTTCCACAACACAGCATCATCATCCTGTAGGCTGAAAACATGACAGTAAAATTCATCCCAGATGAGCAATGATTGTGCACAACCCTTAGAAGATGAGGCTAAAAACCCAGAGCATTTATGACTCCTGTAATACCAAAGAGATAATATAAATCAAATATAACAATATATTAACAACTATGCTCATCAAACAACGAAAGCAGGTTTTTAGAAGCCAAGTTCAAAGTGACTCTTTGTGTTTCGAAAATGTTTTGCAGGATCAAACGCAGTAATTGACTTGTAGGCAGAACTCTGCCGTTTCTCCTCGCGGAAACTGTGCTCGAGGTTAAGGTCAGTCTTCCCCACCCAGCTGCGTGATTCATCTCAGCTCCACTGGGCAACAGAAAGTTTGCTGTTTTGTTTTCACATTCATGCCCTCAGTGCTTTATCATATCACAGTGTGCGGTATCTGCCCAACTGGAGCAGGGTTACTCTGTATTGTGCTCGAGCTCGGGGTGGAACTCACCATTTTAAGGATTATATATCACTTTGCTGGTGTAGTCTGCCTTACAAACGGCACCCCAAAATGATGGCACAAGCATATTTCCAACTCTCTGCAGGATTCACCCATGGTAGGTAAGTAACTCTCTTCATTCTCCTTCAGCTGTGTCTCAGAGACCTGGTCTCTGAGTCCTTCATTCTTGTCCTACAGGAGCCTTCTTCTTCCTTTGCCTATTTCTAGAATTCATTGCCTATTTCTACCAACTCTATACAAAGAACTGTCTGGGTAAGGAAGTCTCCTTGCATATGAGGAAACATATCTCAAACCAGAAGTGACAACCAGAAACAATCCTTCTGACAGCTTAGCTGAAGCCAGAAGTTAGTTCAACACTTCAAGCTGCACCTACCGTTTAAGGTCTATACCAGAGCTTGGAATGAAAAAGGTAACTAACACAGCCTAAAAGATGTTGTGTGCTACCTGGGTTTTTCTATTATAGATCTGACATCGTAATGATAGGTTAGACTTCAATATTACTGTATGAAAACGTTCTTTTGGAAATTAAAAAATCATAGTCTTTTGATGCTTTGAGGGTTTTTTCTCCCAAAATCCTACATAATTTTCTGGAGAGTTATATTACTGCTATATGATTTTATGAGCTATTTCAAAAGTCTGTCTAAGGTATCATTTACCATTCATTTCAACGGGTAATTCTAAAAGTTTCCACGGGACTTTATTAAATTCTTGTAGAATCCTACTATTCTTGTTCCTATTAAATTTCATAGCATTTTTCCACAGGGGGTTGCATAGTCGGTTAAAGCGAAAGTCTGGAGTCAGAATAATCTAATTTGGACATTCTGATGAATGAATTCAAAAGGAAAAATTGAGTCATCATTAATTTATAGCACATTGCCAGACTCAACAGTAAATACCAATCACCATAGTTTTGGAAATATCTATGCTTAAAGTTTTTTACTGACTAGTTTGCTATCACAAAAATGCGTTCTCACGCATCGAGTGCAGATGTAGACAGCTACGTTTTTGTAATGGATCCTAAGCCCTTACTCTTGAAAATATTATTTGAAAAGCCCAAACAGTTTAGCTGCATTCCCCCAAATATCCTCATATGAAAAAGACCTCCGGCAAACAGAAAACAGCTTACAACTATCTAATTGGGAAGCAGGGGCTTTAGTCTGAAACAAACACATTATATGACTAGCCAGGATGAACAAACAAATTGGGGTATCAAGCTAATAACTTATGCCAGCGCAGCTCCATGCATCAGGGATCTTATATGCACACGGGAAGGCATTACAGAAATTAGCCTAATGTACCAGAAAGAATGAGTTTGATCTTCTGTTACCGCATAATTCTATCACCCTTGCTTTGTATTTCAGGCAACACTACAACAAATCCCTTCTCAAGGAGTGAGATAAGGGTACCTGCTGGTGGGAGCTTACCTAGTTTATGGTGGATTTGGGGCCTTTTGAGAAAAAAAAATGTAGCAGATGAGCAAATTTCCTCTGGGTTTGTTTCCTTTTGTAGAGATGGCCAAATCTGCGATGCGAATATGGAAAACATTTCCCAACACCCTCGATCTGGTTATTTATCATGGTTTAGTCAAATCCCTGTCTGCCCCAAGAGCATGTATGGGTTTCTCTTTCCTGGCATAGGGGAGTGATTCAAAGAATTTCAAGTGGCAGGTGGGTATTACACATAAGACCATCTGTGGACGTGTACCGGAACACGGGACAACAGTGTTTTGTAGGAGATGTTGCAGTTCCCTGCAAAGTCTGGCCCTTCACACGACAAAACTCAGTGAAAACTTCAGTGCCACTGAAATTGGTAGAAAGTCTCCAGTGATCCATTTTTTTTCTTTTCTATTAAGTTCTAACTTAGCTCAAAACAAAAATATTCACTCCTAAATTGTAAGCAGAATGGCAAGTTCTGTTGAAGAAAGGATCCCATACAGATTCTGCTTTGCATTTCACATAAAAAGTTCATTTTTTGGGTAGGAATTTCACAATTATTTTCTTAATTTCCAGATATGCATATACAGGAATATCTAATAAAGGCAACTTCTCACACACAATAAAAAGGGTTGCTCAATCTTAAAATTCTTCTGCTTCACGCATTTTCCCATTCAGTGCATATTTTGTGGACAGCCTGAGACACAAATTCTAGTAACACATTAGCATACCAACAGTATTTTAATAACATCAGTGCTACAATAAACCAAAAATAACTTAAGGAACATCAACAATTTGTCACTCATGTAGCTTCCATGCTAAAAAATACTAAGGTAAATGCTTCTGATAAAAGCATGACTTTAGTCACACATAAAATATTGCTACTATTCTTGCTTCTGACTGGTTTGCTGTCATTCTGTGAGGCACTGGACTCAATCTCCATTCTTTGCTTTCACTGATGAAACACTATTTAATTATCAAATGGAACTACCATGTGTTTGGGCATTGCATTTAAAGGCTGTAGCCTTCCACTGGCAGATGTATTGCTAAAGGTTTCTCCTGTGATTCTGTCTGTTCTGGAAAACACTTTGTTTTCTTGAATAGAACAGTATCATCATTTGCTGCTTTTACTTGAAAACACCATGCTGCAATTTGCATGCAAATTTGATTTGTGACAAATAAGCAAAACGTATTATTTGTGAGTGCTGCATCCAAAGGAAAAGAAATAAGGAAATATAAAAGTATGCAGTGTGGGTACCTGGGAAGGCAGCACGCAGGCTTTGCTGCTGAGGGCAAGACCTCAGAGCGGAGGGCTTGTTCTGGGCCCCCTGCACCGCTGCACCACACATGAGCAGAGAGGCCTCTGTTAGGAGGTCTTCTGCTGGAAAACCAAGCATTTCTCCCCACAGAAGGGATTTCAGAAGCTTAAATGTCCAGGATAAATGTGAACAGTCTTCAAGAG
This sequence comes from Nothoprocta perdicaria, assembly GCF_003342845.1. NCBI lineage: Eukaryota > Metazoa > Chordata > Aves > Tinamiformes > Tinamidae > Nothoprocta > Nothoprocta perdicaria. The sequence continues at coordinate 4,396,423 of NW_020454982.1, forward strand.
CAAAGAAGAGTTAAATGCAAGCTGCTGTTCTAAGAACGTGAAAGGAAGAGATGAAGAAGTAGATAAATAAAGGTAAAAGGAATGAGGCAGGAGGCTATAATGGAAAAGGTAACATGGCTCCTTCAAGGGCAACTGCATGATAGCACCAAAAAGTTGAAAACGGAAAACAGGAGTGGAATGAAACCTTTATGTGCCGGGTGAATCACTGCCTGGCTTGAAACCAGGAAATAATTGCTGGAACAGGCAAGCAAGGAAAAGCCATTTACAAGACCCTCGGCAGGAAACAAGCAGGATGACTTGGGAGAAGCTGCCGGACGGGCTCAGGACAATTTCCATTGATGATGCAGGTTAAGAGAGAAAGCAGAGCAAAACCAGGGATTAACGAATATACAGCTGCTCGCGATGTCAAGCAACACGACCGTTGTGTGATCTGATAAGCTGGGGGAAAACGTTGTACTTAAAGAACCACAAATGAACTTGTACAAATCAGTCTGCCTAAGGCAAAAAGTAACATTTAAAGAAGAACAGAACAGGAGTAAAACACTGCTTTCCTTCATCCTTCCATGAAGTGGATGACAGCATCTGGTTTTAAACGGAGAATTTGGGTTTCTTCTTCTGAAAAAAAAAAAAAAAAAGATTTTCCAAAAAAAGTGTTGGCTTTCCTTGGAAAGAAATGCTGATCCATTAAGAAAAGTCACTCAGAAATACATAGAGGGCTTGGAAGTTTTATTATCATGTGGATCAGTGCTGTACTTTGAGCGTCTTCTGTTTCCATGAGAGGAAAATTGAAGAAATAGGGCTCACAGAAGTCATTAAGGGGAACTGGGTACCCTGGCAGCATTTTCAAATCAAAACTTAATGTTTCAACACAAAGACATTTTGGTGGAACATGGATATTTTCACTGCTTGCTACCATTAGATTCAAAGATAAAACTTTTAAAATAGCAAGAGAGTATGTCATATTTTGTCTTTAAATAAAGTAGTTATTTACTTAGTTTGATAATTGTCAATTCAATTGAGTAGGACATTTCTTTGAGAAACAGCAGGAGGATCAGACTGCACTATACTAAATTTTATTTTTAAGAAATCTATTCTTGGCCACAAATGATCAAAAAATTAAAGCTGAGGACCCTTCTCCACTCAGTTCACAAAGGCAAAAAGCATAAATGTTTGTTGAAAATCCTGTTTCTGTGAGGTTAGATATTTTAGAGTAACCAGCATGAGAAAGCCTGTACGGAGCCGAGCAAAACCAGCAGTTTTCCGTGCAGGGCTCGCTCGCAGGAAAGGCTCCAGTAAAACACAGGGCGAGTAGAGGTTTATCTAACCTTTCATGCAATTAATAAAAATATTCAGCCCTCACTCCCTGCAAATCTGACTTCTAGGTGCTCTTCACATACTACTGCATTCAGCCTCTGTCACACCCATGAAAATATACTCAAGTGAAATAGAATTTAGCCCTCAGCCATTAATTTAATTAACTTTTACTCCATTTTTCCAGGCCAATTCAGAACACTACAGGCACAAGCAATTTTACTGTTTCTTATGGATGACACAGATCTGAACAAATTGAACCATCTCAGGAAAAAAATAGTGTATTTTTACACAAATATACAGGTTTGTGCCAATTGATGTGCTTCTAATCTCACCCTTTTAGGAGATAATAGTGCTCTCTTTCTTTTCTGCTGATGTAAATTGGAGGTACCTGGATTAACTCAATAGAATTACACTGGTGATGGAAACAAGTAGCAGGCCTGTTATATTACTGCAATACATAAAAATGGTATTCTTCCACGGACCTTCGCACTGTGACCAATCTCCAGAAATTAGTGCTCTGGGGAGAATTAAAATTACCCTAGAATTTCAAGATTTTTAAATTTAACTTAACTCTAAACAAAAAGCAAAAACATTTCAAAATGGTCTATGGAGAAAAAATGAGGGAAATAACGCTCAGCATGAGGCCACAGGGTCATCCACACCAGTTCACAGGCCTTAAGTGCCTACATTAAAGAGCTAAATACTGTAGAAGTCACTGGTGGCCAGCGATAGGACGAAGGGTAATGGCCACAAGCTGAAGCATAAGAAGTTCCGTCTCCAGGTGAGGAGCAACTTCTTTACTGTTAGGGTAACAGAGCAGTGGAACAGGCTGCCCAGGGAGGTTGTGGAGTCTCCTACTCTGGAGGTCTTCAAAACCCGCCTGGATGCCACCCTGTGCCACATGCTCTAGGTGTGCCTGCTTGAGCGGGAAGGTTGGAMTAGATGATCTGTAGAGGTCCCTTCCAACCTTTAATATTCTGTGAATCTGTGAATCTGTGAATCTAAGCTAAAAGACAGCACTGAGTTAAGAACAAACTTTCAATGTGTATTAACTGTCTCTATAAAAAACAAGCTAGAAAATAGAAGAAAGGTTCTATGGAGGTTTTAAATAGCTTTTCAAACAGCCAGCATTTCTGGCAGTACCGGAGCCAAAAACCTCATTATATTTAGTATGACGCTCCCTGAGTTTTGACATTTTCTGAGCTCTTTCTTCCTTAAAATTAAATGATAGGGAAGACAACACAATTTTCCAATGTGTTTTACTTTTCACAGAATTTCATGCTGTAATGGAATATGACAATTTTGAATTTTCATCACCCAGGTCTATCAGAGATGCAGGATACACAGTTTGAAACTATTACCTATAAGAACAAGTTAGAGATGGGTCTTCCCACCAACTCTGCTAGAACCCTTCAAAATTTAATGTAAGACTCTTAGAGCTGTCTACACTGAAAAAGAAAGGGAAGCCCAGAGACACACAGTGCTCAGAAAAAGCAATTAACAACTTGGAAATTGCATTTCCTGAATCATCCTAAGGAGATGTGACAGGGACTAAATCTGGGACTGTTCTATTACCTCATATAAAGTTCCCTATTAATAACTGGAAACAGCAACAACTTCCTTGTCTATCTACTCAGGCAAGTCAAGGCAGCAGTTTCTATTTCACCTATCAAAGCACAAAAAAAAAAAAAAAAAAAACCACCATCAAATTAACCAAAATAAACAGGCTTCTAACCTGCTTTTTAAAACTTTAAAACTTGGTGTCCTGTCTGTTTATTGTTCATTTAAAGCATACAACACTGTGGTAGAGTTTAGAAAGCATTGTCTCAACATACATTTTTTTAGGAAATTGTTAGGATTGTCTGTGTAGAATAGCAATCAAATATTGATAGCACAATTTTAGAGCACTTTTTCTTCATTGAAGCAACAGTTACTACATGATCTTTGGAGAGGTGGTAATTGCCTTGCAATTCACATTATAATTCTATTTTTTATCACTGCCTCTCACCAAATCTTAGCCTTGAAAAAAGATTGGGAAATATGCCACTGGCCTCAAGAGGGTTAGTTAGAGACGTTCTTTGTATACAAATTATGTCTAGAATGTGTGTGTGTGCCTAAAGTCAATATACAAGTGTGTAACACTTCAATCTTTTATTATTATGATTGCAGAATCTCTCTCTTATTAAAACAGTAAACTTCTGCCCAGCTTTAAACAAATGACTCCTGTATGACAGGAAGAGCTGCCGCATTTACCCAGCAAACCTTCTCTCGGGATCTCCCTGGGGGAGAAGCGAGGGACAGATCCAAGGTAGGGTCAGACTTTTCCTCTTTGCTTATGTGTATTTTTTACTATTCTGATTTTATTGTTCAACGAATAGCGTTCGAGAGTCATTTTGTATTACCTGAGCTGATTTAACAGTATAATGATCTCATTTAGACTTCAGTCTTCTGATCAGAGAATATTAATTTGAAGGCAATCGTGTCATCTGTCCAAGTACAAACATCTACACTCTATGCCTTTTTTTTCTGTGCAGTTCTGCCACTTACTGAAATTTACTGCTTGAGGAAGTCACTTACTGCTTAAATAAAGATTTTAGCCAAAGGATCTGGCTCAGTCCCACCCTAGTTGACAAAATATCTTCCATGCTGGTATTGAATGTAGTCCTAATGCTTCCTTGAACTAACTCTATTAATTTATCAGCCATCTTTGCACTTATCTACACAAATATTTAGCCAAAAATCACTACATCTTTTATTTTCTCTCTCAGTGTCAGTGAACTCTGAAAGACAAATAACTTTGTACAGCTCAATACAATTAAGAAAACTACTTCAGAGGTTCTCATCATTCTGGGTGGAGGGCAGCGGAAGAGCAGCTGCAGCTTCATCATGCTGCCATTTTAGCCACCTACCTTCTTCAGTTCAGAAATGCACTATGATCAGGAATAATTCACAAAACATGGCTATAATGTACACATTAGCCCTAGTAGCATATATCAATATGAAAATGATGAATCTTCATTAGCTGAAGTTCTACTGCTTTTATATTCTTGAAGTTCTACCGCCTTCACATTCTGCAGTCAAGCTTCACCAATAGCTTGCCCATATCAGCTGGTTATTCTTGTGCCAGCCTGTATGGAACAACTAGGAGAAGTGACGTAGTAGTCCCTCATCTCAGAAGCTTAGAGGAACTTGCCATTTTACATAAACAGAATCATCTGGGATTATGTCACCCTAAACTCTAAACTAAATGGGAAACTAACATCAAAGTCTATATTTGGCCATATCAAATGTGACTTATTCTACTCAAAATTAATAGCTCTTGTCTTTGAATGAGACATGTCTATGAAGCTCTGGTCTCAGACAAAACAGATATTGATTTCACACCAGCTACAGAGTATTTTTCTACCAAGTTGTATTTTCAGCTTTTCTGTAACTTCTATAACAAGCCAGTTTAGGTCTTAATGCCTAATATAGTCACCTAAAATGGTGACTACAGTCAGATAAGTGATAGGAACGTACTTTCAGTAAAGCTTACTCTCATTTACTGGATTAACAAAAAATTTAATTGAATTCCCACTCAAATGAACAGAAGTCACAAGACAGGAGCTGATGTTGGATCAATTCTCTATTTTGGCATCATCATTCTAGCTTATATTATCAGCCACTTTCTTTAAGGTCACCTTGTGCTGACTTTCAGTGCAAGAACTGTTATACATCATATTGACAAATACCAAAAACTTATTCTGAGACCTCTCTAATGCAATCTAGGCTTGCTCTGATGCAATACTGTAAATTACTTTTGTTTTATATGTTCAAATAATATAGTTCATGTGGCTTATAATAGGTAATGATATTATTATTCTCATGCTAATAAAACATTGACCATATTTGAATGCAATAGGACGCAAAGAATCTAGTCCGCACCACTTCATTTTAGTGGAATTAAGAACTGTGTAACCAAAAGGCAGATCAAATCCAAAACACAAATTTTACTATCTACACAATTTAGAAATTGAGACATAAGTTCACAGGGTAAAATGGTATAAAGTAAATTTTGTACTGCAATATATTTTCCATAGAACAGACTGACATTTCTTTGAAGGTTTGCAAAAAGTACTTTATGACCCATTAGGAATCAAATGTAATCTTTGTGGCACAAGTGCATATACTGTAACATTTATTGAGCCTATTTATCTGAGATAAAACACATAGGATACAAAATGTGAAAGCTATTATAATATTTTGTCTCCATTTATTTACCTGGCCAGGATACACTTATTGAATTTCACAACTCATTTATGACTGACTAATGGGAATATGGCAACTGCATAAATAATACCCCAAGTCAAAATGCAAAGCTGTAGCCATTGAAAAAGTACAATTGCTTTTTATAGCAGTTCTTAATCTGCTCTTTCCTCACCAAGGAAAAATAACACATTAACTGTTTATTGATCTTTGCTGTCATCATGCAAGCCTTAAAATGAAAAGGTGCAAACTTAAACAAAAACTCTGTTCCGTAACAATTTAATGCAGCTGACCTTCCTTGTGACATTGTTAGAGCTTCCAGAGCAAGTGTTTATGATGTGGGATGCAGAGTATTATAATTTCAGCAAGAACAAAAGGAAAGAGAGACATTGTGGATCAGACTCATTGATTTACCCTGCAGAATAAGAAGTCACCCTTCATTGAAAATACCAGGGGTCAACCTAAAAGAAAGTTCACCTTCGGTGTAACTGACACTTGAAATACAAGCACCTGTAAGGAAACTAGATTTCAACCTCCAAGCGGGCCATAGCTGGACAGGATACACCACGTATAAATCTGCTCTGGAGTACACACATCTCGTGGTCAATCCCTTGAGGCTCGGAGCACTGGAGCAAGTGATGGAATTGATAGACACAAACCCACCTCGGCGCACGAGTCTCCTCTCTTACCCAAAGAGCAACGATGGTCACAGACACATGACTGACGAGAAATTGTTTGCATGAGCTGGGCTGAGCTGTTCGGTAGCGATCGGCGCTGCAGGAAGCTTCACTGAAGATACAATAGGGCAGATCCTAGCCAAAAACTCAGACAGGGAGCTGAGACTGGAGCTGGGACCATTCAAATATCTAATTCCCCTTGGTGTTTGGGGAATGCAGAGATAACAGCTTACGGAGGAAACTTTGTCTGAACTCAGTGCTAATATTTAAGCTGGATGCCTTCCTTTCTGCAGTTTTTTATTTTTAATTATACCAGTTATGCCAGAATACTGCTGAGTCACTCAGGAAGCACTGCTGACTCATGAATGTTTCAGTCTAGTTATATGAAAGAAAGGCCTGGCAGAAAATATTTTGGTTAAGTAGATACAGTTGCATAAAATGCTCCATCTTGGCTTTATTCATATAAAAATAATCACAACATTTAAGGGCATAACTTTCTTATTGACCACTTGAAAGCTTAATGAGAGCTCTGTACTTCGCTTACAGAAAAAAAAAAAAAAAAAAAAGGATATTCAGCATATTTTCAAACAACAGTCTTATTATTTGAAGTGAGAGAATCTTCCCAACTTTAGGAAGAAAAGTGCAAGTTTTGTACCAGGAAACCCCCCAGTGCGAACTGTGTATTTGGTCTCAGAATTTTATCCGTGTTTAGCACTAAGCTAGAGCAAGGAACACAGGTGGTGGCTCCTCAGGTTCAGTGGCCTGATCAAGGGGCTCTGGGTGCCCCTGGGCTTGCTCCCAGCGAGGGGAGTTTATGGCACACACCTTACTTGATATTCCCACTACAGAGGCACTGGGACATATGTTTTCCAGTTACAGCAAGAACAATGTGAGCAGAGCAGAGCCTTCCAGACAATGCAGTGCCAAATACTTTCCTGTCGCAACGATGCGGCCCCACTGATTTCAAGATGTGGCTTCAGGGATAAAAAAAGAATGGAACTGCAGCTACATCGCAGACCCTGTTCTCACATGAAGAAAGAGAATATACTGGAGCATAAGCAACATTATGAGTAACAGCTAATTATGCCTTAAAGTAGAGCTATGACTCAAAATAGCTATTAATGAAACTCCTGAATATATTAATTTCACTAAAGAGGCAAGCCACTAAACTGTCTTCGAAGTGGTGTTAATGAAAAGGTCAGTCAGTCTTTAGCAACATTAAGCATTCTCCTGCACTTTGGAGAACTCTTACATTTTGTAATAGATGTTAAAGGACAAGCCAGAGCTCTGTCATCAGAGTTTAGCTGAAAACAGGATTATTCTTCACATAAAATATAGGATACAAAAAGCTAACCTTTTCACTATAGAATATGTCAATACAACACTGCAAAATAACACAGATATTACATTTCTAATTGTTTTTTTGGCAGTGTGACTTTGTAAGTTAGTGTAAGCTAAAACTGAGCATGGGTAGCATGTACTCAGCAAATGCTGAACTACATTTTCACGATTTATTGCAGCTGTAAAGAATGCAAAACTCTCCTAGAGAAACTCCATGTGTGAAAACCCAAAGAGTTCAGAGTAAAAGCAGCAAGGAAGCCATATCTGTTCTCTCATGGAAAGTTTTAATTGGAGACAAAAATATTTTACTTAAATTTGGGGAGTTCTGTATAAAACACGAGTTTGATTATCAAAATGTAAGCATATATCAATATGCTTAAAGATTTGAGAAAAGGGAATAAATATAGCAACAAAAACTTCTTCTCCCACCCTAATTAGTTGAAAATTATTTAATGCTATGTAACTGAAAAGCCATTTTATTTTCAAAAACACAAAAAAAAAAGAATAGAAAAAAAGGAAGAAAATACCTGCTGGCAGTAGCAGAGCAGCACTGCAAGCTTCCTGCAATCCCCACCTCCCTTCAGGGACCCAGAAATAGCTGCCAAAGTCCCAGAGCGGGTTTAGCTGAATCATGAGAAACGCAGTTGGGCTGGGAGGCAACTGCTGATTAGCCAAGTCTCAGATAGGTTTTGCCTGTAAGACGGCAGGTGAGGAGGGCACCTCGGAGAGCTCTGGCGCGTAGCAAACGCAGCCCGGCTGCAGAGGCGATGCCACCTGTCCGCACCAATGACTCCTCATCACAAACATCGAGTAATTTGTATTCTGCTTCTGGGAACTTCTCTAGGTGAGAGCAAGAGTTTCAGAGACTGCACATAAAAAATTCCCAAATACTGAAGGAAAAGCTTACAAACAAGAACTGATTTAATACATATCTTATTTTCTCCCAGTCTTTTCAGCCTTATTAGAGGGTTCTACAACATGCCCAATCAGTACAAAAGCTGTACGTGTCAGTAGAGGAAGTTTGTGTAATGGGCATGGAGATTTCAGCTTGTGACCCCATGTCTGCACCCGGAATATACAACACCATTTCTCTGTAAAATTTATGAACCATTTTACCACTGAAGTAATGAGGACCTCTTCCAGTTTCCCACGCGGTCAAGCCTCGCCGCGGTGCTTGTGTGCTGCACATAGAATTGCTACAGACCAGTGCCGGGCCACAAATAACTCACATCAGTAGAATTCATTTTCGCTTAAATGGATTACACCAATCTTCCCCTCAACACATTATGAAAATGGAGCTTGTTTTTCTCCTCTCCTAGGTTAGCTTTTCTAAATCATCATTTTTAAAAGAGATATTAAATATTTTTCCTATTAGCAGGTCCCAGATTTATAACATCTAAAACTTTATATTTTAAAAGATTCTTACAACTATTTTTGACAAGTTAGCATGGTTTGCCACAGGCCTTTGAAATGCAGAAGGCAGAATGCCCTTAAGTGAAAAAAGTGCCTTTATCCCATTAAATTGTACTTGGGCTTAACTGAGATACAAATTGTTTAAAATTGACATTTTTGTCTTTTGCTTGAATTGCTCAAAAATATTTAGGAACATAGGACTGGAAGGGACTTCCTGAGTCATGAAATGCTGTCCCTAGGCACCATGTTATACAACCCTTTTCATAAGTGTATTGCTCTCCACCACAAAATCCACTGCTTTTTTTTCTGAACCCACTACGTCATTTGTAGGATATTGCAGAATTTCAAAAAAAATAAAGAATCTTCTTCTGATTCCCAACCAGAATTTACTTATGGTGTTTATGCTCATTTTTTATAGGCAAATGTTGCCCGCTAGCTTAAGCAGCTATTTCCCATGTCTTGTATTTATTCCCTCATGTATCCATATCCTCCATCAGCTTTTCTCACACTACGATGAATAAGCTGAACTTTCCTTACCACAAAGCAGGTCCTCCACTCCCCTAATAAGCTTCAGGAGCACAGCAAATATTTGGAAAGTCCATAGACTTTCTCACATCCATGGACTTTCCATGTGGCCAGGTCTGCATCGTCACAAAAGCAGAGGCACCTCTTGTATGGGGAACTCCGGAGACCCACAGAGACCCTGACCAGCCAGGGATTTGCCAAGAGCAGCTCTTCCCTAACCCTACTCAAGCGTGTCCTCTTCAGTGGGTATCAGAGAAGGTGAAGGTCACAGGGGTAGACAAGAGAGATGGGAGAAGTCATGGAAAGAAGAAGTGAAACAAGCATTTCCAGGTATGGAAAAGACAGAATATGAGTTCTGAAGATATCCCTGGTTATGGAGCTCGGTACCACCAGGGAGCAAGAGGACAGCACTGATATGAGGTTGTATTTTTAACTTCTCAGACATTTTTGAAATGGATAATTCCTGAACCATTTGACCTAAGAATAAACCAAGAATACCTCAAAAAAAAAAAAAAAAAAAAAAGGTTATTAAATGTCCCATCAAAAGTCACTGAATTTTCAAGAAATTCTCAAAAACTTTTACTCAAGACCAAACAGGTCAGATTTAACAGCTTTGTCACAACTTGCAGCAACACAGTTCACAAAGATTGATACAAGTATATCCTCTATAGGTCATGACAGATACAATATATCTACTACTAGGAAACGAAAGGGGAAACCACAGCACCAATTATGGTAAGAGGAAAAATTTAATCACTTTGGTGAGGTTATTCTTTTTTAATGCCAAATGACACATAGAACATTAGGTTGAGTATTAGGAAAAGCTCCTTAATGATGAGATTTCCAAAGCCTGAAAGCCAGGACACAGTGGACATCAGAAAGCACACGGCACAAAGCATGCAGGCAGAACAAACCTTGCTTGAAGACAGCCAGTATCAGAGAAAGGGAATTCAAACCCAACCTCTCTCATTTCTCAGATATTTTTGATTATATCCTATTCTAGATTTCCTTATAAATTCCACCCTGTATTTTCTTGTCAAGGAATTCCAGGATGATCTGAGGAGCACGACATCTCCTTCTGGCACTGTGACCCTGTCTGGGGCCACCTCAGGAGCACCGAGGGCAGCCCTAGCACCGACTACCCGCACTCATCCAAGCCCATTGCCCAGAAGTGTCGGAGAGAGGTCGCGAGATCAAGGTGCCGCACGGGCCGTCCTGAAGCAGGGCTGCTGATCAATGGCGTTTGTGAATGATTCAGTAATCAGAGCGCATTCGGGACTCTCTTGTCACGTCATCTATCATGGACACACACAAAGACAGATGTGTAAAACAGAAAATTAATTCTTTACCTCTAGCTCTATCAAGTACAATGTGTCACTACTGTAGTTCATATAAAATATCTTCTGAAGACACCAGAGTAGGACAAGAGCAATGCATCCTGCCTGACAAATACTGCAATCCAGAATGTAACATACATAAGAGTGGCACGTCGGCTCCTCAGCCTACACCCACTAAGAGAAAAAAAAAGGAGAATAATAATTGAGAGAGAGAGGAACTTCTAGAGCAAGTGCCAACATAGCCATTTACTTATTTGATTTAAAAATTCCCCTGAGTTAGAAACATTGAATCTGTTACTCCTCAGTTTCACTGTAGGCTTCAACAGTGACTACCATGCAAGAACAGCTACAGTTGGCAGCTCTAAGGCCTGAGGCATTTCCACGGATTTCGCAAGGGCAGACCATGGATTTCTCAAGGGCAGACAGCTGATACACATAACCTTTGGGGTAAGCAGACCCCCACTTATTAGATGATGGAGGAGCTCTGTTTTTATATCCAGCAGTATCAACCTTTTGAGACCACCAGACTTTTTTTTTTTTTTTTTTTTTTTTGTGTGTGTGTGTGTGTGACAAGAGAAGCAGTTCATTTAGATCTGAAACTCAGACTCTAAATCTTCTTTCATGGGCATGTTTTTAGGTTCTAGTTTGGAGCATATTTTTACTACTTTTTTGAGCCTTCCTCCAACTGCTTTTTCAGATTTCCTACTGATTGCATGGACAGAGTCAGCAAGACACAGATAGAGCCATGGATACGGAGCATGGACTGGTTGCACCAGAAGGGGACAAAGGCAGCTCTGTCTCTGCTGCTGTCACCAGCACTGATGCAATCACACAAATGAGTCAAGCACAGTCCTCAGCCCAGACTGAGCAGGACCTCCAAGCACATCCCAGGCACCAGCGCCACGCGCCAGGGCACTGCTGGCCATGCTGAGCCGGGGGCAGGACGGGCAAGAGCAGATTCCCAGACAGGGCAGCGAGGGACGACACTCGTGGACAGGCAGGGAGGTGCTGTGGGTGGATGGTGCGTGCCAGAGATGACAGCCACCCTGTGGCGACTGCTGCTGAATTCTGTCCAGCCAAACAGGGGAGCACCTTCGCATGGGCCTGGCTGTGTCAGCCCTGCTCCTGACTTGCTTTCCTTCAGGCAGCCCAGCGCCACCAGCCCAAGCAACCAGGAAGATGTGGAGAGCCAGCAACAGAGGACACATGGGGTAGCACAAAATACAGTGCGGCTGCGGTGGGCGAGAAGGGTAGCGCTCACCTCATTAAAGTGCTTCTTAGAGGAACCAAGAAGCTCTTGTAAGAGACCCATCAGACATTAAAAACTCCAAAAAATTATTATTCAGATTGCAGCTGCTACTAACCAAGCACAGTGCCAAGACCACTACAGCAAAAGGACTGTCCAAGCATATTTGCCAACGATACCACTTTCTGTATGTCAGATGCTGGCAGGTGTGTACAAGAATCATGAAATATCTACCAAACGACTATATTCTTTGGTTACATTTCCCTGTGATGGACTTGTACTGCTAATATTGTAGAAAAGTTCAAGAGATGGATTTGGAAGTAGCCTGAAACCTAAGGCATGTGAACGAACACAAAGATGCAGAAAACAGAGCCTGATTGAAACAGAATGAACAGATTCAAACAGTCTCACAGACTACAACAACTGCAAGGCCGTTTTACCAGGTGAAAGTTGTTCTTGTGCCACACGTCAGTACCGCAGCAGCCACAGGCAGTTCAGGACAGTCCTCCAGGTTTACCTACTCCCTGGCACTTGCACACAGGGCAGTGAGGAAAGGGCACAGAGCAATGCAGATAGCAGGAGCTCTCACTCAGGATACATTTTGCTACCACCCTTTTTAATTACTATTTGCAGTTCAAGGTTGCACAGACTGCCTCCACCCACACAAGGTAATTTGAGCACCTTTATTTCGTATAACTATGTACTGACATGATGTTAACAGTTGCAAATTTCAAGGAGTAAAATCCTTAGAACTGCAGTTAAAGATTACATAGGAAAAAAAATCGTGTCTTTCCCTCTGATTTCATAGAATCACAGAATAGCCAAGTGTGGGAAGGACCCCTCAAGGTCTAGTTCACTCTCCTCCTTAAAAAAGGGTTAACTTCAAAGCCAGAACAGGTTGCCCAGAGCCTTATCCACCTAAATCCTGAAAAATTCCCAAAAGAGAGATTCCACAACCTCTCTGGGCACCTGTTCCAGCACTTAATCTCCCTCATTGTTACTTTTTAATTCCCTTCCGTTCAGTCAAAATTACTCTTGTTGTAACTTCTGACCATAACCTTTGGTTTTTTTGCCATGTATCTTTGAGAAAAGTCTGTGCAGGTGCTCACGTAAGACATTGGACCTTATTGTAGGAACAGAACCAAAATTCTGTTCATGGGATTAACAGGGTAGGGGGGAGAAATGAGTCAAAGATCATTGATTAGAGGGGAAAAATCACCAGAAAAGTGGTGAAGAATTGGGAAGTCATTTTGTTACTTGACACATGCTCTGAAACTGAGTTGTTATTAACATAGCAACTAGAAGAGAAAATTATATGTTTCATTACTCAGAATTAGAACGAAAATGGACTGGTTTGTGCACAAGAACATGAGGGGCTGGCCAAGGTAACAAAAACAAAACAAGAATCTTATCAGATAGTATTAGTGTTAATATTCTTCACTGTGTCTTGTATGAAAATGACACCACGTTCACAAAGAATATGTTACATGAACTTACAGACAAAACTCAGCTCTTAGTTCCTTATAATAAATTTAGTTGGCTTATTTGCTTTGGTTTAACTGTTTAACCACGGTGGGAACACAAAGTATTACAAGTCAAGGAGAATTACAGCTACTGATGAAAATGCTAAACTGAAACAAAAATACTGCTTCTGATTTCAGGAATTCTGAACCAGAACTGACATGTTGCAAGAGAACAGACTAAGAACTAGGATTAATGCATTATTATAGTGGAACTAATGCAGCACTCAGTAAGACTAAGCAATGGGAGCTGGAGCTGAGCTGGGAACAAACCACCTCTTTGATTCCCACCAATATATGATTTATCTCCAGTTGAAGACTTGGGGCCAAAATTTCAAGGCAGGAGAATTGCTGTAGTTATATTGAAGTAATTACTTTAAATTCACTGAAAGTCCAGCTTTCAGGCTGTGGCTTTTAATATGCTCCAACTTGCTTTGCTCCAGCCAGACTGGAAGAAATTTGAGTTTGAGTGTGACCTGATTCTCATCTGACTCTTCCCTGAATTTTAAAGAATACTTCTGACTCACATTGGTAAAGTGAATCAGTCTTTCAGACTAAAACTAGCCCTTTTTGTCCATTAACTTCCTTTTCATTTTCATTCCAAGAGGTGAGTACATCTCAGTTTATAAAAGCCCAATACAGGAGCTCTAGACCAACCTAACACACGTGGGCTGACGGCCATCTCATCTATAGTGCTATACCCGTTAGAAACCCTAAAGGGATGTTTAATGGTTCATTATGTGTAAATTAGTATTGCAAATAGAGTTCAAGTTTTTAAAAATCATTCTGGTGCAAAAACAAAGTAAAATCCTTGATGTTTCTAAAGTTACATGAGAATGTTTAATGTCTTAAAACAAAAAAGGTAGTATATGAAAAGTACAATAACTGAGAACAAGATATTAACATTTTGCAAATTCTTCATCAGTAACTGCCTAAGTATGCTTTTGAAAGAAAATAAATGCAATGCAAATACTAGGTCCCACAAGGCCTAGTTTGTAGCCCTTACCCTAAAAAGTAGTCCTAAGGATTAGCACAGTTAAGTATGTAATGTAGAGTCTTTGTATATTCATTCATAGTGGGTATAATTCTCTTATTTAGAGACATTACAAAACCCAGCAATAGCCTTTGTATGTAAATGGAGAGTTTCACAAGCTCGTATTTAAAGGCATCTATAACAACAAATAAATAATATGCATAATATAATTACATATTTTAAATGTGCAGACTGCACTATAAGGTACCACCTAACAGATACTACCTAAAAACATAATACATATTAGTAAAATATATAAATAAAAAAAACTTTACATTTTAGTTTATATACTCCTAAACAAGCCTCCTGTAAATACATACGTATTGAAAAAAAAAACAAAACAAAAATGAAGTTACTGACCATGAATAACCAGTCACAGAATGAATTTCAGAATGTGCATTAGGCAAAATTAAGACTATTTTTCCCTGAACTACAATAGGCTTTTCCTATTTTGTCCATATCTAAATGATCTTTGTTTTAAATTTCCAGACAAGGAATAGCTAATCCCTTACTAGTTCATAATAAGAGTATTTTTAGCTGTGTTATGACACTCAAATGTAATATGCCTGCATTTTCTTGAGTGAAATCCAACATAGTTTCCCAAGGACCAAGAATACTTTGACTGCAAAAAGAAGGATCTCCTTAAAGAATGCAACCAGAAAGGGTAACACAGATAACGCAACCAATTGCTGAAGCAAAGGCCTCGGAGCTGAGGCCTGACCGGGCAATCGTTGTGATCTTAAGAATTGTCAGACCTGGACACACTCAGCTTTCAGATCACCGTGTCCAAGATACTAATATAATTCTTGTTTTGAAAAGTATCTTTAAAATTCTCTGAAGAAAAAAACGATTAAATACAGTTTTATGAAATCTAACGTCTGGATTATTTTTATGATTCCAACACACTCCGTCAAGATATTACCACAAAACTTACCTTGACTTCCTATAATTGGCACTCGGTAAATTTCAAATCCCATTTTCCATTGTAACTTCTGTGATTCTTAAGTGTTTACATTATTTCATTTGTTACTTAATAGAAGAAACCATCTGAGAGATCCACTGCTCACATAAAAATGAGACCACAAACCAATGTCTTCAACACTGGTCTCTTGCCTCATGTTTGAGATACAGATGACTACATGAAAATCATGATTTTTATTTGCTCCAGATTGATGTAGATAAGGATTTCCTAAATCTGGTGAAAATCCATCTGTCAATTTTGAAAGCTCTGTATAGCCAAGAGTATCATTTTACCACATGAAACTGACTTCTATACGATCTACACTTTTCCATGTTCTCTACTGAGTAGGAAAGTTAACAAATCTTTCCATTTTAACAGGAATGTTTTGGCACCTGACTATTATCTATTGCTGACGTTGGGTAGAAACAGCAGTAACACTATCTGCAAACAACAGAGCAAAATATGGATTTTTGGTGCCATTGGGAAGTAACAGCAAAAAGACCAATGTGTTTAGACAAAGACAACGTTAGGCTATTTTCAACATTAGAAAAGACTTTACAACGACTAGTTTCAATCCTTGTTGCTAGATAATGATTTTAGATTCATAAAATAAGACTGTGAGTGATACAACAGTAAGCAAGACAAACCAGGAAAGATGAAACTGTGTAGAAGGCAAGAAAAATCACAAAGGGCAAAAGAAGACTTCCACACTTACACTGATTTTCATGATTGTGCAATTATCATGATCATTTCTGTTCCAGAATAAGCAGTGCTAGCTTGTATTCTAGTGAAGCATGCTCTACAGTGGCTGTTATGTGGTTACAACAATAATATAAAGCATCAACAACATACCTTTGCTGAGTCACATCAGAAACCAAGTCCGAGCCATTTCTATCTGATGAGAAATCTTACTCACTATGAGGTTTTCTTCCTCCTCTTTCCAAGGACTGCTGTTACAGAATGCTGCCTGCACTGGTTTAGGGAATTACTGTTTGCACAGCAAAGTCTCCTCCACCAGGGTCATTTCTGTACTTGGCTTTTTTTCTGACAATGGTATACACCATCTCTGCCTCCTTCTCTCATGACGCTCCTTCCATACTTTAATATTTTAAGCATCTTTTCCTCCATCTCTTTTTCTCATATGATGTACTCTGATGTAATTTGTTAAACTGATTGGAATGAGTTGCTCCTCATATTCTCACAGAGATCTGTTAAAAATCAATAGATCACCTGAATTAACTCATAGAATAAGGGCAATAACATACCTATTATAAAATATTTCCCACTGATATAACTAAATACATGCTAAACGATGGGATTTCCTTACTTCTAAATCTAGATGGGCAGTGACAAGTATACACAACTGCATCACAGAGATTCCCATTTCAAGTACTAACCATAATAGATAGGTCTTCCCCTATATATCTTAATTGACATCCTTTTTTTTTTTTTTTTTTTTCATGTGTCCTCAATCAAAGTCATCACTTGGTAGGAAGTAAAGATGGTTTTCAGAACAATTGCCATTAAATTACATATTCAAACCTGGAAAAGTTCTGTTCTGTTGCATTCACTCTACACCAACACATAACCACTACTTTGTTTTCTATAAACTGTGGTCTTCCATACTCTACTTCAGATGCCTCCTTTTGATGATAAATAATTGTATTTTGTAGGATTCAAAGAAAGGTTTGGAAGAGTGCCATCGTTTAGCATGAGAACCAAAGGATCACAACCACTTGCTTGCTTTCAAAGACAGCAAGGCATAGTACAAAATATAATGAGCTTTTCCCAAGTCTATTTCTTCCTGTGACAAAATGTTCAATCAGTTATTCAAAAATTTGAGCTTTCCTATTCTTCTTCCGTGACCATCCATATTCCAATTTCTAGGTAATACAACATCTCTACACTGAGCACTTCCTCAGCGTGCTTTGCAACTCCTATTTGATGCTGCATCTTTGATAATTCTGAAAATGTTCCTGGGGGATTTTAGCCCTCCTTCAGACCTAAGGGGTGAGTACACAGCCCTTACGACACCCAGCCACCACCAATACCAAGAAACTCACTACTCCGCCTATCTCCCAGCCAGGGCAGTGGCGTCATAAGCGACTCGCCTCTTCCTGCTGTAGATACTCACCATTTCCTGACAGCTCTTCCTTTATGAACTCTCTAAAACACTTCTTTGCATCTTTACCCTGTCTGGCAAGACATTTTTCATTAGGTTCTGCTCACCCTCCTCTCTTTTGTTAGGGACAGACTTCTTGCTCCTTTATTTACTGCTTTACTTCCAGTTGCTGCTGCTAAAACATCCCCCCGTACCTCCCATTCTTCTGCATACCCAAGGCTTTACACAGCTTTTTCCTTACATTCATGTTTGGTTCCTCATCCTTCTCTGCTTCCACTCACCCACACCTTGTTTTCACCTCTTCTCTGATGCAATTTTCATACCTTCCTGCCTCCTAAAACAGGAATTCTCTCTATTTCTTTGTTTACCAAACTGTTCTCCCCCATCATGCAGCTTCCTCCCTAAGACACAATGCAGTCCTTTACAGGGACTTTTTCATGGAGCTTGCTGCCAAAATGCACTACTAGACTGTACACTCCTTGGGGCAGGAACTGTATTATTGACTACACAGTATTTCAGTATTTGCACAGGCTGGGAAGACTGACTAAACAATCAACAATAAACTGATAGCGCAGATATGATAACAGTATTTTTAGCTTTCTGAAATCAGTCTCATTTTTAAGTGTGTTCAATCCAAGAGATAATGCCTGTAATTAATGCCTGTAAACCAGAGCATCCACCACACCAAAATCAGCGTTCAAATGTGACGTATCGCACTTGGAATGTCTCCCTTGCTTGCATTGCTCTCTTGGGGTGGGAAATAGGAGAAGGCGGCAAAACAATAAGAGTAATGAATAATCACATATTTCGCAAAAATGCTCAGTTTAGAGTTTGTAATTTGGACAAACAAAAATCTGGATTTTGCAGCAATTTCATTTCTGAGTAAAGATAGCAAAATTTGTAAATATTTATTTCCAGAAAATCTGTCATTATACACACCCTCAACAAAACAATATGACAATAAGTTTCCTTCTATTTTTTTCCAAAAGGCACAAAGGTATATTGTGTGAACCGATTAGAGTTAAAATAGAGACTTGTTGGATTTTTTAAAATACAGAACTTTGTTTTCTGCTATACGAAAACACCAAAATTGCAAACAACTTTTCCTGGGTTTGACAATCACAAAAGTCCTCTTCCCACTCCTCATTATTGACTCACACACCACTGCATCCCAAGGGACTGTATATTCTCAAACAGGGAATGAGTAATCAGGAAAAAGATGTTTCCCCTCTTCAAAGTATGCATTAAAGCATTCATCTTTTCAAAACTTCCAAACGAAAATTTGTTTGGGTTGTAAATCTTATGGCAACAATATTGATAATGTTAACGTAATTTAAACATGGTACAGAGAGTACATACACTCTCCTGAAGAACAGACCAGCTCCTGGAATTTTTTTTCCAATAAAGTGCAAGGTTGGTTCTTGGCTTAGTTGTCTGAGAATGGAGTAACATGGAGCCCAGATGGACCAGGCAAATTATTAGACCTATCATGAAACACTGGACATATATTCTTCTACAGCTTGCAAAGGGATATGTCTTAATTTGTTCAAGATATCTTTTATGCCAGTTACAATTGCAAAGAAAGGCAAGCATTTTAGAAAAGGCTATTTTGGAGCCCATTCAAAAAATGACTCACTGGGTTTGACTGCCATTTTGTTTACTGTTATACAAAGAGGCAAAACAGTAGGTGTACAGCAGATTTTGAAGAGTAATATATTCACATGTCTACACATCTAACAAATAGTCTGCTCAATGAGTAATCTGCAGAGCTAATTTGCCACTGTAAACACACCAAAAAAAAACCAAAAACCCTCAGTTTATCATAAGTTAAAGTTATCATAAGTCAAAATAATCATTTTGTTTTCTGAAAAAGAATCAAGGACAAACTCTGAAGTGTGATCATTAACTTATGTATTTCTTGGGGATTATGAATTTTTTGCTGCATTAATTACTAAATTTGCTAATTTATATTGCTTAGTCCTTTCAACAAGAGAATTATATTGATCAAATATTTATATTGATCAAATATAAAATCTCTAAAATCCAGTTTGCTGGCAAATTGGCAAGCAGAGATCAAACCTCCGGCTCTTTTAGTTAAGATACAAAACTATGAGGCTTTACGTAAGCACAGTGGCTTGTCCTTAGGAACTCAAAATTATCGCATCATCCAGCAGACCACATGAACCATAAACACCTCTAAGCTCCGAACTACTATAAGATAGTTTATATTGAACTATAAGTCAATACTAAACTAGTTAGCTGGCAAGTTCATAATCACCAGGGGTAATATTCACAGTTTGGCTGATTGGTTCAATCAAGACACTTATCTATGTGAGCTATTTCCTACTGTTGTGAGAAAAGGGGGCAGCATTCAAAATATCCATTATCAATATTTTCAATAGGAATCCTTCCAGCTGGAAGAGTCTTAAGTCCTACCATTGGTGGAATTTGCTAGAATGTTTGGTTGTAAGCAAAATCTCAAAAATTATTCAGTGTTCAATCCACCAACATCCATTACCCGGACTCATACAACCAGCTCCATAACCTTATACTCCATATACTCCATAACCTTATACTCCATAACCAGCTCCAATCTACAATTTCGGTAATAGCATGGACAGTGCTGAGTCTCACGTGAACACATAGTGCAGAGTTGCACAAATGGTTGAAATCCAAAGATGAAAATCAAAACAAAATGAACAACCAAACGAAGAGGAACATAAGCTACTACCACAGCAAAGCCAGGCTGCATGGTGTTCAATGTTGCTCCCAACTGCTCCATGTAGATGAATCCTAAAGCAAAGACATGGAGTCTAACCATGGATAAGAATTACAGTAGGATACCTACAGAATCAAGACACGGAGGGGCAATCAGAGCAAGATCTGATCACACGCTTGCTTCTCAAGAGGTAATACTGCAAAGGGGCTCACACTTTACCTCTTGGCACAAATCCTCACTGGGGAGCTGCAGGGCTTGCTACTTGAGCAGATTCCACCACGGAGAAGCCCTGTCCTTTAGCAGCTCGTGGTCGCGGAGCTTCACCAGCCCGCTCCCACATGCTGGTTTCTGTCTCCTCAAGTCTCCGCTACATTGGTTGGAAAAGGCTAACAATTTGCAGGTTCATCTTGAATAACAGCCAGGTTGGTTGGTCTAGAAAAACCTCCTCAGCTTACACAGCCATGAGCGGGAAATGTTTGAGGGCAGTGGTGGGTCCTGAGCAGGGGTGGCCTTCAGCCTGGACCTGTTGTGTGGGGAGACCGCTAAGTTCTTCTGTGGCACACAGCCATGTGTGCCAGACATCAGAGACTGTCCAGAAGGTTCTCCAGTGGGAGACTGCCAAGGTCTGCAGCGTCTCTGGGGCACACGGCCATATGAGCCTGGAGACAGCCCAGAAAGTTCTCCAACAGGAAGCTGCCAAGGTCTCCAGTGCCTGCAGGGGCACAGGACCACGTGAGGCTGGAAACGATCTGGAAGGTTCTCCAATGGGAAGCCACCAAGGCCTGCAGCACCTCTAGGGGCACATGGCCACATAAGGCCACTGCTGAGGTTGGTCTGGAAGGTTCTCCAACGGAGAGCCCCATTCAACTCATACCACCACACTTGGCGGCATGGTGGCATGCTGGCCACCCTGCGTGTCTACACAAAGACCAAGGAGGAGAAGGATGAGGAGGCAGGCGGCTTCCATTTCCTTCAGAGGGCTGGCCAATTTGCAAAATGGCTGAAGGGGAGCCGCAGGAACGGCTCCCTCCCCAGCGGGGCTGCCAGCGGGGGGCCAAGCGGGGCCGGGAGCCGCGGCCCGGGCTCCCGTGTGCGGGGCTGCCCCGGAGACACCGCTGGCACCGCAGAGCGGGGGCCGAGGCCGAGGCCGGAGCCCGAGTGTGGCCGGCCCCGCGCCCGCGCAAGCCGTGACCTTGGGCGGGCGGCGCGGGCCCTGCGCGCCGCGGCTCCGCGCGCCGCC
>NW_020454982.1:4419274-4428488 GCF_003342845.1 Nothoprocta perdicaria
CCGGGCGGCCCAGGTGCGCGGGGGGCGGCAGCGCCGGGGCCCGGGCAGCCACAGGCCGCGCCTGGGCCGGGGGGGCCCGGCCAAATGTCGACCTCGGCACCCGGTCCTCATGGCCGAGCTGGGAACAAGTTTGGCTGCTCTCTCTGCGCCAGGAAGCAGCACGAGAAACGGACCCTTTTCTTGCTTGCTTTCCTTCTTCTTTTTCTTCCTTGAAAAAAAAATAAAGAAAAAAAAAGAAAAAAAGAAAAAGTAAGACCTGGCTTGGGTGTTTTAAATACTTAGCCCCAGTCCATGGAGTCAAGGTGGAGCTCCACCAGCCGCACAAGCCCAGGAGGGTAGATGTCCTACACCAGCTCTTGGAACAGGACACCTTGGACTCCACGTCTCCTGGGGAACACCCAGTTCCTGCACTGCTTGGTGGGTCAGCACAAAACCCACCACGATCCAGTGGGACCGTGTGCCCATGCTCAGGCGCCGCTCAAAAGCCAGGGTACACGTGGTGTGGAATTGCTGTTGCAGCAGACATGGTTGGACTTATTATCGTGTTGATGATGTGGTGTAGAGTCCTAAATGTGAAAACAGGAGGATGTGGTGGACAAAGTTTTTACTTAGTTGTGGTCCTTCAAAGTCTCCGTCAAAGCTCACGGTTACCAGAGGACATTGCTCTATTAGGAATTTATTTCACTGAAGGGGACATGGACCTTCTCTGAAGGGAAAAGCGTTTACACTCTCCTAAGAGGTGTTAAGTGCTCAGAAGCACATGATGGTCTGAGTAGAGTGAGTGACCTTTTTCCTCGCAGTTTTGCCATAGTTGTCACACGAGGTGGTAGTTGTAAGAATACTGTGTATCAACAATGTTGGTGTGACTCCCTTGTCGTCACCAGAAGTTCTGTGAAGAACAACCTTGACCAGAAAAAGTTAGTGATACAATTGCATGTTAGTAACTTCAGAGATGTGTAGGGGATCTTTACTGGTCTTCTCTAAGTTCTTCTTGGATTTTCTTTGTTATGAAATGGAATAAAGCAAGTACATCTTAGGTTAAAGGTAGCCATGTTTTTTCAGCTCCTTCTCATTGTCTTAAATTCCTGATCTTTTAAGATCTTTGAGCGATTACAAGATGGTATTTGGCCAATGACTGTTGGCTGTATGGTGTATAAGTGATGTTGCTCAAGCAGTAACATGGGAGGAAGATGTTCTGTGAGATAGCAGACTTCTGCCCGAGTACTCTGCTGCAGTCAGTTTTTGGGCCAGTCATTTTGCAGGCATTTGTAGGGATGAGTGTGAAGCCATTTTTGGATACATGACGAACGGCGTCACTTTCTTTGTTATTCTGTTTGGATTTATCATTGCTTATCATTGCGTAATATGGAAGAAGGTATCCACCAGCACAGGTAAGTGGAAGTATGGCTATTCATTTCTTGTTTGGCATGTTTGGAATGAATGTGACCTTCTTGTATGTGGTGTGCTTTGTGAAATCCTCATCTACTTCTCAGACAGGTAGAAAAATTATGTACAGGGCTCAAATGATGAATCCAGCTACTTTCTGCATCTTCACTATGAAGTTCTTGTAACAGGTCAGAAGAAATGTCTAGAGAGCTGAAGAGTTTTTATGCCTAATAGTTTGCAGCAAGTTTGCAGATGGTAGCTTTATCTAAACAAGTCAACTTTGCTTCTTCCCATCCCAGAAACCCAACCACATCAAAGGAACTCATCAGAAAGGCACTGTTATAGAAGGTGATGTCCAATACCAGTTAGACCACACATGAGATGAAGCTCTTCCCACCAACGCTTTACCCTTTCAGAGCTGATGCTTCATTTCTTGCTCAGATACACCGCTGTTTTCTGTCCTTATTTTGAGCAACTGAAAAATTATGAGGATGACAGGATGACCAATAAACGGTTTCAAGATTTTATCTTGAAATATCTTATTCTTCTGGATAAGTTTATATTAAACTTCAAAGCTGGGCTACCCTTGATTCCTCTTTGACTCTGTTGTTAACATCTGTGTCCTTCAAGGTTTCTTACTGAACTTCACCAATGAGTCAATACTAATTTCCTCTGCAATCTAGAATATTCAATGCTGGCTGCAGATATATTTTTATTATAGAAGTTCATGGTCCAGGAGCCACGATAAACCACACTAGAAAGTAGAGTGTGCATTACCCACACAAATTTTTGTTCATTTATTGATGACACTCAAAAAACTTAATTCAGTTTAAAATTTAAAATTTTAGAAATAATGTTACAATTTCTCCTGTCAGCCCATGTTATTTTAGAAGAATTTTAAATCTTTTAAACTTAAAGGTAAATTCAGCAGATATCTTTATATTGAAGCTACTCAAGACCACATACAAAACAATCTAAGTATTCTATTACTTGGATGCCTTTTCCAGGTAGAAGTGGCTTCAAACCTTCTAAAATACGTTGTCAATAAAACAGATGACCATGAAATATTTACCATTTTATTCTAGAAATTAAAGAATATCTATCAAGAATTGTGTATTTACTGGTAGTCAGTTCTAGATTTGTGTATTAGAACCGGGACAATTTCTGTCTAAAGAGAATCAATTCTCTTATATGTAAAAAGGTTGATTTTGAAAGAAAAACAAAAAAATGTTTTATTTTGGAGTAAATATAAAGACTTTTTTACCTTAACAATAAGGAATGTTGTATACACATTAGTATAATTCTCAAGCTATATAAATTGCTGCTTTGACTTTGTTTGACTTCCATGTCCTTGGGACTTGAAGCTTTTCTGAGAGGGAAGAAGAGTCATGGAATATTCCTTCATCCTGCCCCTCTCATAGGAGTTAATCTGATAAATATTTAAGTACTATGCTGCATATTCCTTAGAATTAACAAACTGTAAGTACAGGACTGGCAAAAGGTATTTGCAGTGGTCTTCTTGAAGACATTTCTATTCTACTTTATTTGTAAGTGTTGATAGAAAATCTTGTTAATTTTTATAACAAACAGAAACGGTAATCTATCTGAAAATGAGCAGCAATTTTGTTGACTCATATTAAAGTTTTTACTAGAGCTTTGCAGTAACATTTTGGATTCTCCATCTTTAATTTGGTTCCCAAATAGTCTTAGCGCAAATGATTGTCTCATAAAGGCTGTGGTACTAAAATATGTAACATAATTTTACCACAAGAAAATATTTAATAGAGACAGGGCACCTATTTTTTTTCTCTAGGATGGAGCATCCTGTTCAGTGCAATAAAATTCAGCTTTATTGATGAATATTGATAAGTTATCAATAAAAAGAATGCTCATGAAGCTGATATTTTTTCATTAAATGTTTTGATTTCTATTTCTCTCTAGATAATAAACACAATTATACATTCAGGGACAATGATGTTGAAATCTAAAGTGTTATTTTAACATTGTGTCAGATTATATTACAACACCTTAGGGGAGTGATCTAAAGATTATAACTAAGTCTCTGAAATGGACTGTCACATGCATATATTTCTGGATCACAATAATAAAATCACTTTTAAAACTCAACAATTTCTGCATTGAAGTGTTCTCTGTTGGGAAAAGTGGCTTTTTTTTAAATGGCATCTTCTCCTTAAAGTTATCTGGTGTCCATGGACAGGAGACTTGTCCACCTTAGTGACAAATTTCAATCAAATCTTATGTCTGTTTATACAGCTGTATAATAATGAGCTGCAGTTTATTTTAGCTCATGTGATCCTGCAGAAAGATAGCTAATTTCCAGATAAGTTACAACATCTCTCCTTTATTCCTGCTCTCAGGTACTAGCAAAGTCAAAACTTGATAATACTGGCACTATTTGGCCTGCAGAATCCTTACTACATGTGCGAACATGCATATTAGAGGGACCATGGCTGATGGTAGGTTTGGTCTGAAGAAGCTGAGCTTGGAAAAAATTTTTGTTTTACAAAGTGAGGAAGTGCAAGCTGGTGAGTGCTGTGGCTTTCCATCTCATGTTGTTCTTAAAGGAGTTACTTTTTAGAAGAGAGACATACTTAAACCTGCTTATTGAAGAAATCTGGAAAGCAGAAGTCTATTTTTAAAGTTCTTCACACACATATCCTCTATGGCAGAGATGATTTGCAAGAAAGCAGGATTTTAAGGAAGACATTATTATTTCACAGCAGCTTCAACTTAAATCAGTGACTTTACTGACATAACAGTTCAGTATTGAGGGAACAAGAGTGATGTCACAAGCAGAAAACAGGGATCTGAGGATGCAGGGGATATAGAACAGCATTAGGATCTGCTCCTGTAAAATGGGAAGCTATGGATGTAATGTTGACTTCAGTGATTTTAGACATATTCCCAACAGCTAAGCATCTCCTTATCTTTAAGGAACACCATTTTTTTTTTTCTAATGGAAAAGCCTTTTCAACAGGTATTTTGAAAAACCAGCTCTTTATCCACACACTATTACAGAACTATTATCAAAATCAGTTTTTACGAAGACAATTGTACTCAAAATAAGTTAACTTGTGAGCAATGCTATACTCAGCAGAAGTCTCACTGCTTCAAGAATCTTTCCAGAATTCAGTCCCAAATCATTGCACTTTGCATGCAGTGCAATTTGCATGCAGTGCAGGCAGTGGTCTTTAATCCCAAACTGACAAATCATCCAGCCAATAGGTTAAACTGAGATATACGGCTCATAATAAAGAGTTAATCTGAGGCTCCCTCTACTCACATCCCACAGTTCTCTCCATTAAAATTACTGAGTGAGTTTCAATAGTGTTACTGGATAAGCCTGGCAATTTTCATGATCTTACTATGAAATTCTAGTGTGGAGCTGCCCATGGAACACTACAATGCACATAATGACCGTCTTGTTTACCTGCAGCGTCACTGTGCTACCACTGCAACTTCCTCATTACTCTGTAGACGGCCTGGCTTACTCTGAGATACTGAAAGGCAATCAAGTGTAGTTTGTACCTCACAAAAATACTCATCACAATCATCTCTGGCTTGGAAAAGCTACTGAAAATACACTCTGGAACACGCATGCACACGTAACCATGTGCAGTGAAGACTCTCCCAACCAAAGACACTGAACTGCACAGGTTTCCTCTCACTGCCCAGGTTCAATGTCCCCATTTACCTATCAGAGGATAAAAACAACATAACTTTTTATAATGCTTTGTGCAACCATATTTTACTTCGGATTTGGTTCTGAGCTCAATATAAAACCAGTAGTTTTATTTAATATAAGCCATTATTTAGCAATTATTTCTGAAAGCTAAAATATTTGGAGAGGCTAGTTCAAATAATAGCAGAACTTAAATGTGATCTAATATTGAAAGAAATTGGCTGCATTTTTTTTTTTTTACATCAATGGAGTAATTGTGATGGCTAACTATGCTGTAAATAGTATTTCTTTGTCCATTCATTTGACTTTTAGCAGTGTTACAGTTTCTTGGCTCTGTACATTTTCATCAAAGCTTTTTTTTTGCCTTCCCTACCCGTATATTTTTCAAACCATTTTTGCAGTAAGTTTTATGACTCTGGCATCTTGACACTGACAAAATAGATTAATTAAAGAGTAACCTGTTCTTTATGTCTAAACTTTTAGTACAATTTACTATATCAAACTGTTTAATATGAAATATTTGTAATGTAAAGGGAACTGGTAGTGAGGCATATGAATGCTGTCTTGCTTTACATTCAGGAAAATAAGAGCGTCCTTTTGGCCTGTTTAATACCAGTGTCACACACACATTGTTTATTATCAAAACATCAGGTTGGTAATATTGTAGGGCTGAAGGGAAATGCACCTGTTTTCTTCCCTTACACAGAGAATATATAAGTATTAGTATTATGTCATTATCGATCAGGATATAAGATAGTCAGGAATCTATTCAGTTTCTGAAACTTGAGACATGGAGGTGATTGACCTGTGTAGGAAGAAATTATTCTTGTTGTGGCTTCCCCAAGAAGGAGGCATGGATTGACTACTGCCCTATTGTAGAAGGTAGCAATGTCAGCAGCAGACTACAAGTAATCATTAAACACAGTATCTGTCAGAAATACATTTCGCTCGGAAAATAACAGTTGTGCCACTTCGCTTTGTTAGAGTTCTCAGAGACCACCCACAAAGCTCACAGGCCATTCCTAAAGAGCGGCAAAACTTGGACAATGAGGATATTCTCTTCCATAGTGCACTTCCCTGTATTTATTTATATTTGTGGATTTCATTCAGAATTCTCTTATAATAATGTAATCACTTACATCTGCTCAGCGCCCACTGGATTAAAAAGGGGTCCAAGCAACTACACAGCAGGAGCCTGAGTCCCATTGTATGCAAATTAACAGCACCTATAAAAATAAACCAAGTCACAGATACATGGGAACGTGTTTTGGTTTGGAGAAGAGTTAACACGACTTCTTGGAGGAAAGGCACATCTCACAGACTTCCTAGACTCAATGAAAACAGGGATCTCAATGCTTTTGAATGATATAAGTGAATTTTCAAAAAGCTTTTGACAATATCTCAAAGAAGAAGCTCTTATTGAAAAAAAATACTGTAGCACAGGAGAATTGGTCATCTGGACTATGTGGTTCACAGAGAAGAATGAAAGGAAGCAATGAAGGGAGGTTATAATAGAGTTCCCAAATACCAGTACTGGGACCTGTGCTATAAAACAAAATTGTCAACTATTTTAAAATAATTGCATCTATTGCTGATAATTTACAGATTATTATTAGCATTGTCAAGAGGAAAGTCAACAGTGAAGAGCTGGATGATAAAACAGCAGCTGAAATTCAGTGTTTATAAATCCAGGCTAATGATCAGGGGAAGGCAATCCTGACTATATATGCATAGCAACAAGTCCTTCCTACAGAAGCCATTAGCATTCAAGAGCAGATCATGGAATCGCTGTGAAAAGTCTTCGGGTGTGTCTGTGCTGGGATTTAATTGGGATCAGGAGCTTGTTTTCTAAGTGAATCTCCCTCTGATCCCTGTTTACTGCACCTCGCCTCGCATCACCAAGCAGTCTTGGAGAGCAGGGACTGCACTCCTTTCAGATGAAGCCAAACTAGAAAACGTGCTCCAGTTGCTAACGGGTGTCCAGTCCTTGGGATAAGCCAGATATCGGAGGTTAACCTGCTGAGCTCTGGATAGTGGAAATGCCAGGTCCTCAGTGCTGATTGCTTCGTCCTACGGGTTTGGTGCTACTTGCTAATCCAGATGCAGTCTTTGAAAATATCATCTTGGTATTTAAGCACAAGCAGAATTTTGGAGTTATGAAAAAAAAAACTGAAGGTGAAAGAGAAGAAAATCATGATTACATCAGTGGGGAACACCACTGTGCTTCCACATCTACAGGGCCACAGCAGAACTGGAAGCCCTGCAGAGAAGAGCAAGTGAGGCCCTGCAAGGTATGACTGACTGCTGCTGAAAGGACACCTTGCAGTAACTTTCTGGCTGGCAGACAAGGTGATCGAGGAAGATATGAATGGCATGGAAAAGACAAATGGAGATGATTAGTTAATCCAGTGATGAACGCTATTTCTTATTGCACAAGAAAAGACATGCAGCAAATGAAATGATCGGGCAAATAACCGAGACAAAGGAAATAATTCTTCACAGCATTTAAATCTGGTAGCTCCTTGTCACAGGATACTGTGGAAATCAAAACTCTAAGTGACTTCAAACAATGGTAAAACAGCTTCTTGCAAGGTAGACCCATTTATACCTTTCAGCATGAAAAAACCCTTACACTGCTAATTGCAAGGAACTAGGAGGGTAGTCCAAGGACAGCAATTACTCTACAGATGCTGTGTTCCTAAGCATCCAATACTAATTTCCATTGGAATATATAAAAAGTTGAGCTAGACGGACCTTTAGTGCAGTTCTTAGTTTTGTATATATGGCAGTCATTAAACAAATACAAATATTGACTAAGGTGTTGATACAGTCTGCAGAGAACACAAACATACTTGCCTGACAAGTTGTACTCTGGTATTGTAATAGATGATCGTTGCTCATTTAGTTTGCAATGCAAACCAAAGGACAGGTCAGAATAGTGGGTTCAGTCTCTGACACAGAAAAAATCAGTTTCTGTTTTAGAGACCCCACAGTCTAGACTTCCAACAAGATGCAACAGGTGGAAGAAGCAAACAAAACAGTAGAAGAATGAGGGAGGTGATGAAGTAACGTTAGAACAAACATGCCCAATAAAACAAGGTTTGGGCTCTTTGCCATAGTTCTGCCTAAAGCTGGGGTGAGAGGGATGACAGAATATTAGAAAACATTCAAGCAAATGCATGGAATGAAACAACTTCTCAAATAGATACCTTTAGAAAATTGCATTAATGAAAGAAAATATTTCTAATGAATAAAAACAGCATTTCCCACTTCATAAGGAACTCATTTCAAGATTGAAAATGAGTTATTCATAAATTTATACATTTGGTATTTTGGATGATCTTTATAGGCTTCCCTAATGCTGTAGAGGATTGTTTGTACACACTTAATAATCTTTAAAGGCCTCATCTGAATTTACCTAGGAGAGCCATTGACAAAGGCCTGCTTTGATGAGAAATGGTTGAATGTGATTACTTCTAACCAAGCTGAGAAAGTAACAATGTTCTTGATTCAGCTAAGGCAAGACCTAAAAATGTTACTTAAATAGCAACCAAAATTCATCATAGGAAAGAGGATGGAGACATTCTGCATGACAAACTAAATACTAGGAATTATAGCAAAAAGTATACTTATTAATGAAAATGACTCCACAAAACTTCAAGGGAATTAACCCAAAAGTTCCTGAAACAATAACAATAACAATCATGACTGATGAGGGACAACCGAAACTTCGCAATTTGACTAAAGTAACTGGAAACTAGACTATAACAGAGCCTAGGTCCACAAACTCAAGTCTTTTTGCAAAAATGTTAAAACAGCTGAAAATCAGATCCTACTCTTGTACAATTAAACACTACACCTGGCTCATAATTTTCTTCTGTGCTGAAAGTTAGAACTGATGTCCCATAAGAGTGAGAAAAGGATGTTGTAGAGAAGAGGGGGGAGCATGACAAAGTTTTTTCCAAGTAATAACTACTACATACCTAATGCACAGCATGCTACAGATCAATAATAGTAATACAATAATTTATATAGCTGACAAGTTACACGATAGCAAAGAGTCAGTGTTAAAAGGAAAGGAAAGGGAAGGGAAGGGAAGGGAAGGGAAGGGAAGGGAAGGGAAGG
>NW_020454982.1:4428533-4473309 GCF_003342845.1 Nothoprocta perdicaria
GGGAAGGGGAAGGGGAAGGGGAAGGGGAAGGGGAAGGGGAAGGGGAAGGGAAGGGAAGGGGAAGGGAAAGGGAAAGGGAAAGGGAAAAGGAAAGGGAAAGGGAAAGGGAGCAATGGTGTCAGCTCCAGATCTCTGGCTGCCGAAGAGCAGAACTGAGGACTTCTTAGTAAAACCTTTGTGCATTTCGTACACCCTGGGAGCTGGTGCCAGGGAAGGTAGATAAGAGCAGTTCAAGGGTGTATGAGGCACCAACACTGCAGACCAAGACATCCCAAGCAAAGATTACAGTCCTGATTTAAAACACACGCTTTTTCTTGCTGGCATGGAAAAAATAAACATTTTGAGGGCACAAGAAAACAGACAAGATCTTGAAACTTGAACTATTTCAGTAAAAATCAGCCATAGAACATTAAAGAGCTAGAAGATAAAATTTAATTAATGCAACTTTCAGAAGAGCAAGAAATTCAGTGAGGAACCAAAGGAAGACCAAAAAACCCATGTGCTTGGCAAAAAAATGGAGAATCCCCAGTGATACTGATGTACAAAAATTAATGGGCCTCAGAGTAAAACACCTCTGAAGAGAAAAATGAGCAATAAACAAAGTGCTCTGTGCTGCGTGGCTGCTGAAGGGGCATCACCGAAGTTTTAGAGTTACAGCTCACTTTTGGAAATGATGAAGAGGATGGGAAAGTAGTAAGAAATATTGTGTGGAAATGGTAGCCCATCAATGAAGAAAGAAAGAAGCTAGACTCTATAGCAGAAATGCAGGATGACTTTATTTCCATCTTTATATATAAGAACAGAGAATGAGACTTGGACAATCAAGCAAAAACCAGACAACTGCAACTGAAATGTTCCTTTTACTTATCTCTATGGACTAATATTGTCTAATGTACAACAGAAAGCCCAATCATGTGTTCATGTGTCTGCTGATGGCACAGAAAAGAGGCATCGAGAACCCCAGAGAAGGCTGTGTTTGATAACGCTGTATTTGTACTGGGAAGTTTGTGAGCTGGGGAATTTGTATGCTGGAGAAATAGCTTCTTTCTTACTTCAATCCATAGAAAGTCTCTGTTTCTTACCAGCATAAAAAGCTGAAGTATAAACTCACCATCAGCCTAAGCGCAGCTAAGGCAGCTAAGCCGGCAGCTAAGGGGTAAGCGAGAGCTCTGCTCTGCCCCCGTGTCCTCAGGCAGCAAGGATGCCACTGGAAGCTGCTTTATCCATCTCCTGCCCACTCTCCTTCCCCTGCTGCCTTCTCCCCAGCAATGAATGGCTTCTGGTGCCTTTCCCATGCGCTGGCATGTGCTTGCATCAGATGACAGATTAAAGCCAGAGTGCCAAGGTGGCCTTGTCATCTCTCCCTGCTGACTAAGGCCTACACAAACAGTATGTTGCATGGCATGTATCAAACGGAGCAGGATAACAAAAATTCCAAGCCAACAGGAAGACACCTGGTTTTTTGCTTTTTTTTTTCCTTCATACACATCACAAGCTTTGAATTCTCATCCATCTTTTGTTAGACCAAAAGAACATTCTTCCACCAAAGACTCCCCTGCCCAGTGTGTGGACTGCCTCTCTTAGTTCATAATCACCTAGGAACTGTTGTTTTTACTGCCTCAGAAAGTGTAGAGGAATTGCTAGGATTGATGGAAGACTGTTTCTCCTGATGGAATAACATGATCCCCAGCTTTGTCTTGAGAGCCACAGAGGATGTCGGATCTGTGCCCTACGTTGTTTGGCCATCCTACAGCCTGGCTTTCTGATCTGACGTTACTTAGAGTTATTTCCAGTGAGTGCCAGTGACAGCACCTCTCTCCTAGAAGTGGTATCAAATATTGCAGTGTGTGCATGGTTACCAGTTATTGACAAGCTGCTGTGGGCTGTGATTTGAATTGTTCCACAACTGCTGCTGTTATTTTCTTTGCTACATCTGCTCATATCAAATACCACTGGCAACCTGCTGTGTTTAGAAGACAAAGGCAGATCTCTCTTTACCATGAACTAGACTCCTATTTGTAGCATGGATAATGCAATTTTTCTTGTGTGCTGCTAATGGCTGTTCTTATAGCCTGTTTAGGATACATGAAAAAAGGTCTTGCCTACTGAACAATTAAAATATGTAGGCTACTCGTTCACTTTGAGTATGCAACCATCCTCCACTGCTGTTTTATCTTAGAGTATTTACTCACCCTTTGATTTTCTACAGTCCCTTTCAAGATATGTATCCAAAGCACAGTTCACAAACCAAGGAAAACATTCTTTAAAGATGTTATATCCTCAAGACACAATTCCTTGGAAATTTCTAGTTTCTTATGTTAAATTCTTAAGGTTTTGTGCAGTTCAGAGCAACTTTAACAGCACCTTCTCTAGATACCTTTCTTGCTCCATGTCCACCTGCTCTTGCTCCTGCTACCTCCAAAAACGGCCATTCCAACATGCCAAGTGTCTGTGAATCACAGGCTGAAATCTCACGGCAGATGAGTGCAGTATTTTGCACTGAGGATGTTTCTTAGTTCTGAGCATTGCAAGGCTCTGCTTTGGATGTCTACTTAAATACACATATATATATTCAAATGTGTGCATGAGGGGGTATTTGGGATTGTCTACTGGATGGTTAATATTTGATACTTGACTTATTCAATATTTGTAACTTAACCTGAGTAGTAAGCCTCAAGGTTAACAGGGGAACTGCATGATAAGCCTCAGGTCTAACAGAGGAACTGATAGCAAGTCCTATGTTTTATTCCCCCCCAATTATTCAGCAGCATAATGCTGCCGTGTGCTACCAAAGGCAGCGTAATTGAATGAGACAGAACATAAATAAGACTGCTCTAAAGCCTCTTTTGCTGTTGTTGTTTTCTTTTGCAGCAACTAGTGTTTAGCTCCTTTTCTAAAACAATTTCTTGAATCTCTGACTCAAACAGAGACATCTCTGAACGGGGTGAACTGGTAGCTGCAGCACTTCTGGGACAGAAACTGCAAGCTGGGAGGAGAGCGTTCCCCTTTCCAAGCATGGGGGGCAGCTGCTTTCGCTCTGTGGCTTCTTGCTGCTATTGTGCGAGGGAATCGCACTCTGCGCGTTCCGCGAGCCACAACTGAGAGGAAGTAAAGCTGTGGCTCATTTAGGACTGAGTGTCATTTTAATGAGCTTAATAAACCCTACTGAGGACGAAGAGTTTCTCTAAAGAGTTTTCAGTCCTGCAAAGTAGAGCTCTTCATCTGACTGTTGAGCCTTGCACACGCCTGGTGCTACAAAAACTGCACCAGATTTAAGTGACACCAGTTTTGGCAGTACTGGTAGCCCTAGTGTAAGTGGTTCTCCCCCTTCAGCAGCTGTTTTCAGCGTGAAGTTGCTTAGACTTGCTCTGAGCAGAGCTTAAGTGACACTGCACAGAATGGCTTCCTTGGCCCCAGGTCACCATGATGAGGTGACAGGAGCCTGGAGGAACATAATCATGTAGAAACAAAGCGATATTCTTTGTGAAATAAGCACTCATAGAAAACAGGATAGTGGCATTTTTGTTAAGCAAACTCATCATACAGTTAAAGCTAAATATTAATACTGTTCTTGCAAAACATGATGTCAAGGATTTGTTTCATGTGCTGTATAGATACTGACCTTCAAAAGGCAAAATATATCACAGCACTATTTGTCTCACTTTCAGGCAAGCGGGATAGAAAGTAACTTACTATGTCATTAATTCTACAGTCATGCCATAGAATCACATCAGGAGAGGTGGTTTCCAGATCAGACTCCATCTGAAAATGAGCAGGGTTCACACTTTCTCCTCCTAAACTTAAAGGATGCTTCTAGAAAGGATTTCTAAGACCAGTCATGGTGATGGCTGAAAATGCACTGGAAGAAAGACTGAGCCAGCCAGCAAACTGATGCAGAAAAAACATTCACCATAGAAACCTAAAAATGACTCAGTGTGATGAACTGGTATCATTTCAAAAAGAAAGTACTGTCATACCTATTTGCTGGCCACAGGACAGTTTTATTAATGGCCATGAATTGTGAATTATATATCATTGGTCCATTTACTTTGCAATACCCTAAAATTAAAAATATATATCTATATATAAAATATATCTGTGTGCTTTAATACCAAAAGATGATAAGCATGGTAGGCAAACCAAGAAAATTAAAAGCCTTAGAGCTAAATGTTTATATAAACGTCACTAGAAATACAAAACTTCAACTAATCGGGTTGACCTTGCTCTTTAAGGTGCTGGAGAGACTGGGTTGTGCATAGCTCTGTGTAGGGCACTGTTTAAATAACGTATCAGCATCAGTGGTGCAATGCCTTGTGACTTCTACTAAGGCACAATCTGTAGCTTTCAACACAGATGATTAGGGAAAGATCTGATATACTAAGTTCTCATGGTATGTGGGAGAATATGTAATTTACATACATCTAAAAAATAATGTTATACTGCTATCCATTAAAGCTATCTTACCTTTATTTTTCTGAAGTCTCTTTAAAAGAATTTTCAGGTGTCTAAAAATAAAGCAGAAATACCTGAGGGCCTGGATCTTAAATGAAAATATTCACAGCTTCCCTGGTTTTTCACGGTGCGAAAGGTCATGGAAGTCTAATCTACTCCAAAAAAAACGAAGGCACCCTGGAACCCAGCAGAATTGCTTTGCCATTCCTTACAATAGGTCTGTGCTGCCCTTTTGTGTGTGTGTGTGTGTGTGTCTGTGTGTCTGTGTGTCTGTGTGTGCAGCTCAAGGAACTACTGAACCTCCCATGTGACACACATGGGACAGTTGCTTTTGTCCCTAGTAGGGACATGTGATTTAGGCAATATCTACAGCGATTTCCAAGTCATTCCTAATGGCAGCCTCGCTCACTGCGCTCTGAAGGCTCCAAGGAACCTCCTGGTGTGCTCCCTGCCCTCTCCATGGACCTCCCAGCCCGCGGGCTCCCCTGCCCTCATGCTCCTGTGCGGAGCTGGCCCGGATGCACTCGGAAAGTCGCCCAGCAGTCCTGCAATCCCAGCCCCAGCCCCTGCTACCTCTTTGCGGCACCTCCAGCTGAGGGGAGGCAGGTTGTCCTCAGCTTTGTCTTAGAAGACTTCGCTTCACAATTAAGAAGTTTTCTCTGTAATATGTTTAAGGCTGGGGAAGCCTAGCTGATGTACTGTAATCAGTGAATTAAAGTATCATTCACACAAAGGTGCCCCAAACAAATGAACTCGTGCCAGTAATGCAAACTAGTGACTGAGTGCACTCCGTGGAGTTCCCTGATCTCTGAAATGCAGAACTGCGTTATTTCAGTGGAAGCTGATTCACTAGTCATGAATTTCATTTCAGAAAATGATGTAATTTTTGGTTCACTGTCTGCTCTGAAGTGTGACAGCAGCTCTTTTAAATACCCCAACAGTCTCAACAAACTTTCATACGAGATTGAGGGTTGAGAAGAAAGTACTGTTCCTTCTTCATTTCCCCCAGGCCATTTCATGTGTCTAGTGAGCACTTTGGGGGTCAGCACCAACAACACCCCTCCTATTTTGGGACACATGTATGCAAAAGATATCAATCCTGGCAGTTCTCAAGCTAACAATCTTGCATGCACTTTAGCCTGGTAGAAAGAATAAACAAACCTACAAATTCAAAGCTTTTAACCTCACTCCTTATGTTTGATTAGTGCTTTATATGAATCCTTTCAACACACTCCTAAAGCAACTACTTGCATTCTAATTGGTTTAATTAGTATTTTTAAACATGTAGTGTGTATTTTAAAAAGCCCAGCACTAAACATTTTCATTCTTTAAAGGCAGATTATTAACTTTTTACAGTGTGACTTTCATACATGATCTGTTTTTAAGATATTACACTTAGATTACTTAGATTAGGAATGACTCTAAATAAATTCAGAAAAACATTTAACACTTGGATTTTTTTCACAAACCAATGAGAATACTCTTGTCCTCTTTCAAAAAGAAAGGGTACATATTTATGTAGTTTGTAGACAGATGTGGGCAATTATGTAGCTATACGCAAAAAGCCAGTAGAGTACAGGGAAAACAGTTCTCCTTGTCCATAGGACTGAACACATGGGTAAAGACTTAAGATAAAAAGTAATAAACTCTTTTTGCATGTAAGATAAAATGGGATACAGAATTGAACACTGAATATTTCCCTTCTACCTAAATTTTACTTTTTAATCAATATTGTCCCTGCTTTAAAAGGTACATTTTTTTTTCTAAGCAATAAAACAAAGAAAATAAGTGGCTGGAATTGATCTGTTGAATGCAAATATCATAGTTTATGCACATAATAAAACTGTCCTCCCTCAAAGTTGCATAAAATTCATCATTTTGAACTTTAAACGGAGGTGATGAGCCCTAACATTTGGGATGGAGTCTTAGAATATGGCTTCTGAAGCAGCTACAGAATTTTAGACTAAGCCATCACATTAGTGCCCAAATTTTATAAAACTTTAGAAATATGAAGACCATCTGTTCAGTTAGCTGCATACTACTTTGCAGAATTTAAGGCCTGGAAAATTAAACTAACTAAGATACAGAAGGATCCAGTGGCTGGAAGTTTACCCTACATAAATCAGAGATGAGATGCCCTTTGAGCATTAAGGTTATAACATTTTATTTACAGCACTTAGGAAACTTCACTAACAGCAATGAGGCACTTTCCACGAGTCACTTCAGATTAAGATGCAATGATTTTCTAATAGATGTGGTTTAACTAAATCAGAAGTTGGGACCTGATGTAGAACTGCTGAATGAAGATCATTCCTTTGTAACCTAAAACAGGCTAGATGAAAATAATTGTCCCTTCTGTCAAAAATATTGTCAAAAATCAAGAAAGAATAGGGACAAAAGGAAACAGTGATACCATGTCATACATTCTGGAGGTTCATTATTATTTTAATACATTTGTATTTTTAATTTCCAGACTTGTAGTGCACAATAAACTTACCTAAAAATATCAAAATCAAACATGAGCCTTTATCACCATTATCCTCGTTATTACTTAGTGAATAGCATATCAAGAAATAAGGAAGTACATCAGCAAACAATTTAAAATGGAAGCTTTCAGACATTTTGTCATCTTCAAAAAAATAAAAATAAAATAAAATAATGCCATCAGAGGAAGTTACTAAATACCTGAAGAATGTTCACCTGAAAAGACAAATTTCGGGCATATTGCAGGAGGTGTGCACATGATTCACATGCATCATGATGCTGCACT
The DNA here is from genome assembly GCF_003342845.1 of Nothoprocta perdicaria. Taxonomy (NCBI): domain Eukaryota; kingdom Metazoa; phylum Chordata; class Aves; order Tinamiformes; family Tinamidae; genus Nothoprocta; species Nothoprocta perdicaria. The sequence continues at coordinate 4,435,756 of NW_020454982.1, forward strand.
GTCACCTCTAGAGAACTCCTTCTGCACTTAAAAGAAAACTGATGAACTTTCCATTTTTCTTTCCCCAGTGGCTGTCATCTAACTAGCTCCTATCTTGACTGATATTGTAAAACATCTCAGATGCCCTTTAAAAGAAATTCACAAATTCAAACTTGCCTCTTAAAATCTGCACTAGCTCCTTATAATTTGGCACATTGATGGCACCAACAAAGCAGAAATTGTCATTCTGTAAAGATAATGTAGCATATGATGCTGCATGTTTTGTATTTGCCCTGTGCTGCACAGAACGTATTTTGAACACGGCACGTGACACTCAGCGGCCAAGGGCAAGGTCTTTTCCTCAATAACGCCGTGTTTTGGCAGTGCAGAACCAGCATCTTTGCTTTTTGTGCTCACTAGCAGTAGTGCACACTGATCTGACAGCTACTCCATACTGCAATTTGCTACTGGCATATTCCCACCATTGCATCCAGTGAACAAGCAAAGCTACACATTAAGGGCAAATGCAAATTGCTCTATGTTCTACTTGCTATGTTGTTAAATAACAGTCAAGATCATTAGTATCCAGGAAGTACTATAGATTTGTATGGAAGTAGTAATTCAGAGTAATAATTGGGGAAGCACAAACTCTCTAGGAAATTCTTCAATTATTTGAAGACAAATTGTCGCTTTCATTGTTAGTCATTCGCCTGCAACCACCTGAAGTAGTTTTTTTTGTTTCATTGGAATTAAAGTAAGAAATTTTAACCATGTGCATTTCATCTTGAAACCTTCAATACATCTCCCTAAAGTACAGTTCTTCTTATATAGTTTTGTTAATATCCCTATAAATATCCAGCAAAGATGAGGTTAATGCTCGTACTAGGCTGCAGCTGAGAAATGTCATTATAGCAATACTTCTGCCAATATTTATCAGTATTCCTGTTGAAGCAGTAACCACGTAACTCTCCTCCATCACAAGCATTACTATTTTTAGCATGTTTTTATTATATTAGTATTATTAAAACATAATACAAGCGCAAGAACTACTTGCATGTTTCCCCTTGGGTTTGTGGCTGGTGCACAGTGGTTTAGCCTTCTTGAACTCAAGATGGCTTTGATTCCTTCATCTTGGATGAAGAGCAAATGCACAGCTGCCGGCATGGAGAGTGCTGATTGCTCACACCCTAGTTCACTGCATATTCACTTGTTCTGCACATACAGGAAATAATGGAAATTCATACAAACATTGAAAATATAGCTTATTAAATTATAGCTTCAAAATGAGATTACTACTTCAGAACATATCTCATTTATTATGAAAAATTGCCTATTAAATGACTAAGAAAAGATTCTTTTAAAACTCTTGTGATCAGCCAACCTCCAACTTGTCTCTCCCTATTGCATCTCGGAGAGTAGATGACTCTTGCAGTATGACCTCAAAGTCAACAACTCCTGATGGTATCAGGTCAGGGTAAGAAGGAAGTTCAGAGCTGCTTATGGGAAACTCCCTTCTGGCCGCCTAGTAAATCTAACTTCAGCTTAACTGAGTCAGTTCATACACCCTCTTCCACACACTGTAGAGAACTTATTTTTTGGAACTGAACTTTCCCAAGTGGAAAAGAGTTAATGAAGAATTAATAAATGTTCAGAAAACATTTTAAGCAATATTTATATATCATAGAATCATAGAATAATTTGGAGGTTCCAAACCCCTTGCTCAAAGGAATACCAATGTAATTAGGTATCTCAGGGTCTTGTCCAGTCAAGTGCTGAACATCTCCAAGATGTCACAGTGTCTGTGCACCTGCTCCAGTGTTTGACTGTAAATAGAGCTTATGTTAAGACAGTTTGTGTTAGGGATGATGGTGAAGATATTAGAAGACTATAATGGACTCATTGGAAGAGTAATTAGATGCTGAATCCATGACAAGCTCTGAGCAATTTATTAGCCATTTGTTAACACTCCTTTTCATAATTTCATAAACCATTTGCAAGTGCAATCTTAATACTAAACGTGAGCCAGCAGTTTCTTAAATTAAAGCAATGGATTTAAGCTTCCATTCATAAACTACTTGGAAGTCTTGGAGTACCAGTGTATGTTGGTCTCTACACTAACCCCCACTTAATAATAAGCAGAGAGCTGCAGCCTTCCACAGCTTGAGTTTGTGACTGGCATAGTGCCATGCAGGGAACATACATGAGCCCAATCCCAGTGAGACAAATGTAGGACTGAATCTAAGAAACTCCACGTCTAGAAGTGCCCCATTCTAGGGCAGCACAGTAGCACTCTGCCCCACCGTCGCTGTGCACGTGACCAGGAGCAGCTGAGGTATTAACTCAGCCTCCTGACTAAAAAATGGATGGAAAATCTCCGAAGTAATATATTCGTTGCTTATACATTCCATACTGCTTCAAGCACAGACGTTTCTAAATGGATCCTCAGCTTTGTCAAAGTCCCTGTCTCACCCTGACACTTGGTACATCTCCGTGCTCAGTCAAAGAGGGAGCAGATAACCACCAACAGGAGGATGCAGCTCATGCTCCAGTGTAACCCCTACAGGAAGCCCTTAGGAATTTTGAGCAGGATGACAAGATCTGGCCTTCCCTGCCTAAGAAATGCCAGCGCTCTTCCTTGAGACCTTAAAGGAGCACTGGGCTCCGTCCCATAGCAGCCCCTGTCACTGGAAGCGCTGCCAACATCTGCTGAAACCCTCCCTGGCAATAACGAGGGCCTAAGAGAACTCAGTGCATCTATTAACAGAACTCAAGTTTCATCAGTTACCAGTGCCTTAGCTCATGGGTACTACCAAGGCTGAGGTCAAGGAATGGGACACATCTGCTGCTGAAGTTATACTCTCTACAGCAGGAGACAGCAGCTCCTTGGGTGCGTGCTGCTGTGATACCACCTCCAAAGGGCACTGACTCACCGCAGAAATGTCCAGCTTGGACCAGCAGAGATGTCTGCACTGTTTACATGGCAAGCAAATTGTCCTCCCCACACAGGGTCCATCTCACTGCTCCAAAACACACACGTTAAACCATGAATATGCTTTTATGCCTTTGTGTCTCTGCATCTGGAGCACTGTTGCCACATTTTAAGTGTAGATTTCTAAGTAGCTTCACCACAAGGCTTTTTAGAGGCATCAGCCTGATAAATGCTGACAGTTTTCATAACTACCTTTACTACTGTCCATGATATAGTTTATTCCTTCTAGGCACTCATAGTAAGTTGGTTTTACACTGGCCAGAACTCAGATCTCAAGCACACAAACTAAATCAGCAGTGAAAACCGGTGCAATAATTGAGGCTAGAGTCTGGCCTACTGACCTTGCTCATCTGAATGGTATCTCTGAGGACACAATGCTGCATTATTCTTCCTCGTTGACAATTCCTCTTTCATAGATAATTTTTGGAGTTTTATGTGACATTTTCTAGGATGTTGTACTGGTCTCCTGGATACTTACTTTAAATTCTGCACTCTTATCATGCCATTATAGTTGTCTAAAGCATCTTTCTTGTTTTTTTTCCTCTTTTTGCTCTACCTTTCATTTTGGCTCAATTCTGTGTTCCGCCATCACATTATCTGCTGTTTGATGGTGTAGCTTCATTTGTATAACCACAAAAACAAGGAATTCTGCTGAATTCTGAAAGAAATCTTTGTGTTCCATAAGCAGTCATGGAGCTCACCAAGTGAGGAACAGCTCCCCAAAATCAGGCTTTGTGCTCTAGTTTACCACTTTTCTGTAAAAACGATGAGGAAATATTTTTCTACCTACCACACAAGAACATGTGGCTTATTTTCTGACAGTAGTACTGGTAGCATTTGTAAAGCAATGAGTCATTGAGCAGTAGTGCAGCACAGTTCAAATATTTATTTACACTGTGCTATAGCTGAACCTTTGTATTTTTTCTCTTTTTGGCTAAGCTTTGGGACGGTTGTAAGAGTGCCCAGCTGAAGCCCTGGATTTGCATAAAGCCCATATGGCAGAAAAAAATTGGAGTGAACTTTATAAGAGAACACTAAAATAAGCTAAACTTGAACACAGTGACAGAAGAACAACTTCCAAATGAACATAAAAGTAAACAGACATCATTAATTAATTCTAATGATCTTAGGTACAACTTTGGCATAGATTGATAACAGCTTCCTGTATTTTTGGACATTGCAAAATACTCCCTGAGCATTTGCTTTCAGGTCAGTGAAAATCTTTTTTAGTGAAAGTTTTTATATGTATATATATGTTTTTTTTAACTGATGCTTATACATTTCTACATCTGTTTAGAAACACAAGTAATTTTAACACGTGCAACTTTTACTGATAGAACTGTAACCCTACTGACCTGCAGTGTTGTAAAGGAAGCACAGGCAGAAGCAGGTCCTTACAAGGTGGTACTGAACTCTTCCTCTCGTTGCAATACAGATTCTCTCGGTACAAAATTGGAGAATCCCACAGAACTAAGCACAGAAACACTTGTGGATGTGGTTCTCTGTGTGAGAAAGCTGAGAGCCATGTATACACCCAAAGCAGCCAGCTCATTGTAGAGCTTATGAAAATATTTTGTCTCCCTGAATTTTGATGTCTCGTTCCCTTTTTAGTCATCTGTGTTTGTCACAAAAACAGACATTATAGGAACAGTTCTGCTTAAAGCAAACTCATCTATGCCTCAATTTTCTTCTATTATTGGAGTATATTAAATGTATTCTTAAGTCCTACTTGTGACAGTCAGTAGGAACTGCAGTTATTTTTCACTTTGTAGGTCTAGATACCAGGAATACAGCTATTGTTTCAACACCTGAAGCACGCACTGTAATGTACAGAACTCATTTAGCAATACAGGAAAAATTACCAGCTATACTTTACTACTGAAATGAAACTAATCATTTACCATCAAACTCAACATTTAGAAACTCAAATGTTCTGGATAGATTTCTAACAGATTCATTCTAAATTAAATGGTATTATCAAGTTTGTAGAGCATGTGATCAGAATTGACTAATTTTGAACATAACAGATATTAATATTTTGGTATGCCCTGCTGCTTGCTTTGCTTTTCTGAAGAAATATGTGCACCAAACATAATTGTACATTAGCTTACTATACAAAAGAAAACAGTGGATTGGTAAAGGAAATGCAACCATTATGTTTTACAACAGATGGAAAATCCCACATTCTTTGGATTTTCACGTATGTTGTTTGCATTGATTAGTGTTTGTAACTGAAAGAGATTTGAGCTATTTGTTGAGGGACAGGTCTAAAGAGATCTCCTCCTCCACTGCATGGTAGTTCCTTTAATGGTAGTGGTGTATATTTGGACTGCAAAAGAAAAATACCGTTCTTATATAAAAAGAACATTGTCAAGATAAACTTAACATGGCCCAAAAGAGCCTCTCTCTTTCTTAAAGGATATTCTTTCTTGGACCTTTGAAAATTGACTTGCTTTCCAAATGGAAACTTTCAATGTTGTTTATAAATTGATTACATTAAAGAATTACTAGCCGTTTGCTATGCAACCTGTCACCAATAAATTTTGAATATCTCATTTAAACTAGTGTTGGAGAGGAACATGGCTGTCCCAGGCTGGGAGGCAGGAGTGCTCTAAGCTATGACCAAGAGAAGATTTCAGCAATCAAAATGAAAGAAGACACATGAGAATGGCTTCTTCTAGAAGTCAGAAATGGAGACAAATGACATCAAAGGGGAAAACACAGACCTTCTGTGGGGAACTGGGCAATTTTTCAAAGGCAAATACAGAAAGAACCAAAAGCGAGCAACTGAGAGGCGAGCCCAGTAGCTCAGTTTTAGTGAGCCTGAATTCCAGATTAAGCTGGGACTTCCAAGAAAAATGGCAGAAGGTGACTAGAGATATGAGTTTATGAGCTCATATGAGCTGTGGTTGGCTGTTTTTCTGCAGGCTGTGAGCCAGGATGTTGTTTAATCTAAACTGGTAATAAGGACAAGCGCCTTCTGCCAAAAGACTCTTTCCACAAAGAGGAAATCATGTTGCTTATGAGAAGACAGAGTGAGGCTCTTGTTTTCTTTAATGTAAGGGAATGCAAGGGGAGATAGTTAACGGAGTTCCCTTATCCAGGTGAAACACTGGGTTCAAATACAATAATCTTAGGATTGCAAAAGCTGCCTTTTCACAAATAATTTCTGATGGCCTCCTCCTCATCAGAATCAATGCTATACAGCATAATTAACTTGCAGTGCACCTCTGCCTTTCCATATCAAACTGTAACATCAAATCGCATAGCAGGAAGCCTCTGTGATGCTACTGTCTATGAGGGCAGGAAGATCAAAGCTGCAGGCCGACATACAGGGAGCAGCAGGAGTTTTTACAGCATTCATTTGGTCGGCCCTAGGTCTTCATATGTATGTGCTGCAGGATGTATGAACTCAATGCAGTACTTTGCAACATTATTTGATATCAGGCTCTTCAGTGTTTTCCTGTGGAAATGCAGAACATTCAGAATTTCACTGGCCATTTTAACACTTGTGCTGATTCTGAGAAGACTGTAGAAATTTAGAATTCCCTATGTTTAAAAGAGAAAGAGGAAAGAGACAAAGAAGCAGTATGTTCTTAACATTAACAAGGTGTTCACTGAGCTTCCTGGAAGGATGTCTTCTGATGTATCCCTTGTGAATGATTCAGACCAGGAATGCTTCCTCTTTTATTTTTATGACTATCTGGCCTTTTCTCTTTCATTTTGTCCTTCCAGGTGTTACACAGACTTAGTGCTGGGGGGAGGGCATTGTAGCTTGCCCGCTGATTGGATCTACTCTGCTTGTTAAACTAGGGGCCAGACTTTGAAGGCAAACCCAGCATCCCTCCCACAATTACTTTTCTAACATGAAGATTGATCACTTTTGAAGATACAGTCCTGTATATTTGCTATATCTGGAACATTTGATTTGAAAGCTTTGATAACCAGCTATTGAGAAATGAAATACAAATAATAAGACGCACAAGTCACAAATGCAAGCAAGCAGGAGATATAAAGTTAATGGAAAAAAAATGCTTCTTAAGGGGGAGGTAACTAAGAGGAGGAAGTTAGGGCAATAATGAGTTTTTAGAAGACAAATGTGTTGACTCTGATGGCCTTTATCTCTCTCAGAAATCTTACTGCCTTTCTCTGCTTGGCACTTTCCTTAAATACCATTCTACATCCCTCCCAACACCCTGAGGCAAGGCATGGGACAAAGATCTCCAACGAGGAAAGCACACAAAACAGCACAAGTGCTGCAATTAATAATAATGAAACGCCGTTTTTCTGGTGCATGCCATGAAATTAGGTTGATGCTCCACCAACAGAGACTATCTGAGCACCACAGATGACAGTTTAAATCATTTACATAAGAGATATACATGGTCAAAGAAGTAATGACGACTTGTGCTTATTTGGGAAATCAGTATGCAGATACGCCACCCTCCAAACCTTCTGGGAAGCTGACTGATCCTCTGGATGCTGCTCTGTTGGGAGCAGGAGAATTTTTATTTATGCTTTGTGGAGCTCATGCTCTGAACTATGAGCCAAATATATTGTGTTCAGATTTTAATGTTATAGCAATATAAATAATACAATGGGAACTACCCTTTATTAACCTGACCTAGATTTTTTTTGATAAGCTGATAATAACACCAAGTGTTAGTAAATTAGTAATTTAGACCCTGAATCTTCTATGAAGGAAGAAAATATTTGTGTGTCCTCTGCATAAACAGCACTTGATCACCAGATCGTACTAGTAAGTTCATTCATTTGGATCATAGTTTGTTTTTTTTTTTTAGTTCACATTAATGAATCGCATTAGTGAATTAATATAGTGAATTCAGGGATTTGTCAAACTCTGACTAGTAAGGTCACTTCTGGCTAAATTCTGTTAAGTTCTCATTGAAGCCAGACCTGGGAGGGGAAATGGTAAATCAGACAGTGAAGCAACAGATATTTCGCATATATCCCCAGAGCTATGTATTGGTTATTCTAGCACAGGAACAAAAATATTATTTATTCTAATCACAAAACAGAATTATTACTCATTAAGAAAACTCACATGATTTTGTATAACCTGAAGTACATTCAGATAGCTTATTCTTTTATTGATCAGAGAAAGCACACACCATAAAAACAGGGATGTTATTTCTGTGGACAGTGAATAGAAGGAAGATGGAACATACAGGGGTAATGCCCCCGAATTTCTGCCTACGCCAAAGCACCTCCCTGTAGACATGGGAACAAGGTGCTGGTGCCCTGAGGGGGATAAATAGCAGTGGAGAAGTGAGAGCGGAGGGAGCGAGGAGGCCGCATGGGGAGGTCAAGTGTGCTTGGTGCCACCCTCAAACCCATTCAAGAAGGAACAGTGAGACGTAATGAGGATGAGGCCGATATCTGGGCAGGCTCAGGATACAGGATTTTAAGCATCACTAGTCAAGCCAGGGAGTACGATGGCTGAACCAGAAATACTGATGAAAACATTTTGCATCAAACCAAAATTTTGTGCTTTTCTCTCCAGAAAAGCAATAAAGTGAAGAGTGGCTTGATCTGAAGCAAAACAATCTACCTTTAGGTTTTTTTAAGCTCTCTTTAACCTTCTGGTTTTGGTTTTGTTTGGTTAAATTTGACACAAAACATTTATAATTTCATTCTTAAAATGCTGAAACAAAATGCTTAGTCTTTCCCAAACATATTTGCTTTCTATTTTTTTTCTGAAACCATTTATTACATTTGACCCAATTTCATAAATACTTTTATTCTCCCTAATGACGTGTCATGTTGAACTGGTTAATCACATCCTCCATTGCCAGTATTACTTTCTCCAAGAACAAAGAATTCTCATGCTTTCTCCTTTTATCCTGTTAATTGAAATCCATAGTGCCTCATGACCTAAACACTCAAGTGTTTCCTTAAAAGATGCTTTCCAAGCACCTTCTTCCCTTCACGGTCACTCCTTGTAGTAAAGCAATAATATGAAATTGAATAGTCTGTACAGCTAAATTTAGAATGAGTGAAAAAAGGTTAGGTTGAAGGAATGTTTTGCACGTGCTTTGGAAGATGGCAAGGTGCTTCTCTCTACTTTCTGAGGTTCTTGCTTCACTGACCAAATACAATGGGTGCAACGTGTCAAAGAGGGAAGTTACTTCCAGGCAGCATCAACCTGACACAGGGTCTGTGTTTTAAGTCCAAATTCCTGAGTTAGAAGGGGAGGTTGGATATTTCTATTGAATAGCTAGAATGGGCAGAAGGGTAATCAGGGTAGACCTGATTCTCTACAGTAATGATTCTCTACAGTAATGGTACCTGTGGTCTGTGGAGTTTAGTAGCAAAGTGATTTTTTCTCCTGGGAGATGATAAGTGTTTCTTTGTTTCTTGGTATACTGAATTGTAGTAATTAATGGAACATCCACAGACCTCCAGAGGCCACAGCAGAGTTCTAAGGTAGATGATAGTAAAAGTCTTCCGGCTACTCTCAGATATGAGGATGAGAAGTATTTCAAAGTCAGGGATAATATGAACATCTGCTCACTATAATTCAACAAGATCATAATAATGAATCTATTAGTTTAACAACTGAAAGCCACACGTCCAAATGAGGACAAAAAAATAGCTTTTGTGAGTACATTCTTCTTTTCAGACAAATGATCTCAAACTTACCTAGATTAAGCTTCAGTTAATTGTCTTGCCACACTGGGCAATTCTGAAGGAGCCTGTGCTAGCTTCAGAAGGAAGAAGGTGATTCCTTGCCTTACTTCTGCAGCGGTTCCACGCACATGTTTGATAAGCCAGAGCCCAGCACAGAGCTGCCCAGAGGAGAGCTGTCCACTCCAGCTCAGACACAGATATCTGAGCACAGCTTTCATGTAAATGCATTGAGATAGAAGTATGTGGTGTGCAGCTGCTAATGGCATTAGACTCCTTTGGGGGACCCACCAAGATTTCTATGGATGGACAGTTCCAGTCAGTTGGCAGACAGAATTAATCCATTGGTTTAGTCTAACAGGGGACCTTAAAAGAACAATTACTTACCCTACTGTAATTGCTGCTCTTCAAGGTTAAATTCTCCATGCAGATTCCTTTGTTGTTCTTTACACAGGGGACAGTTTGTCTTTGAAGACCAATGAGAACTACTATATTGGCTATCCACTTATTGTTTTTCTAAATTAACCATAATGCTTTTGGTTAACAATAATGAATTTATTGTTATTAGTGGCAACTTTATCCTTCATAAACCACATTTTCAAAAAGTAAAAAATTATAATAATAAAATTTGGAGAGACTAGAAAAGATTTTTTGATCATACCCCATGTCTCAGCAAGGACTATTCCAGGCAGATTCCAGCATTAAACCATTCCTAGCAAATGCTTGAATGAACACCTCAGTAGCCCTCCATTCTTATCCACTTCAGTGCTTAACTATACCTACCAGAACACATTTTTTCCTAATATTTGATTTAAATTTCACTCTCTGCAATTTAAACCTGCGACTTTTTTTGCAGAATCCACAGGGAATATTTACTTCTTTCTTACTTGCTACTACATTTAACTTGAAGGTATCATTATGTCTCCTCTCTTCTCTAAAGTAAACACCCTAAATCTCTTTAGGCTTCACTCAGCAGTCAATATAGACTGCTGACTATGCTTGGGTTTTCGTATACACCTCTATTTGAGGTTCTGCCAGTGCTAAGATAGCACCAAGATTTCAGTGGTACCACACACTGTTTTCCACAGCAGCGTGATGCTGTTAATTCACATTCAACTTGCAATCCAGTATAGTCCCCTTCTCCCTCTATGCAGATATGCTCCTCAATCTGCCATTCCTTATCACAGGTTCATGAAATTTCCACATAAGAATTTTGCTATTATGCTTTTGATTTGCATTCTTTTTTTGAAAAACTTGCACTCACAAATTTCTCTGCATTTACCCAATGCAACTCAGGTACTGCATTCACAAAAGAGTAGGAATTTTTATAAGCTATGAAGTAGTGAAACCCATATACGCTATTAAGAAGATTTTTTGAAGTAGAAGACTGTAACACGATTTGTAATAATTGGTTCTCTGCTCAAGACAGCTTCAAGACATGAAATAGCATGGGGACATTTATGGGGACATAACTAATGCATGTGTGAATTCAGGAGACTGCTCAGCAACTGGCAATAGCACAAAACCTACCTTATTTAGCCCTTTCAATCAAAAGGTAGCTGAGGAAGGTAACAGTAAAGGCCTCATTTTACACACAGATTTTCGAAGAAAGAATGTTTTTGTTACTGTTCTTAAGGCTCTCGTTGCTTCACAGTGTGGCTACTGCAGGTTGGCAGATCAGATCTGATTAGGTGTTTTACGCTTTTTTTCTAATATTTTTAGAAGTGGAAATGGCCATCATGACAAAATACCACTGGGGCTGGCACACGTCTCATGCATTGCCAGATCTGGTCATGGGAGCTCTTTGTCAAACAGAAACATGTAACTGTGCCTCCTAAGCCTTGTGTCAAGCAGTTTATACAGAAGCCAATTAGGCTCTCATCAGCAGTTAGCAGGGTCTGTATAGATCCAGGGAGAATATAATGTTGGATTGTACCCTATGAGAGTTTTAATCTGTAAGCCAGAGTGCTAAATTCTGCCTAGCTTGGGTAGGCTTTCAGTGTCACAGTCATTTCATATTTTAGGCAACACATTTTAGGAGCTCGGTCCCATGACCACTAAGGCACCTTTACATTGTCAAAGAGACCCTTGTAGCTGTAAACGACAAAACTATCTTTCTTTCTAACATGATAATGATTTTTTTTCTGTTAGGTTGAGAGGATTGTAGACAAAAGGAAGAACAAGAAGGGCAAATGGGAATATCTCATCAGATGGAAGGGCTATGGAAGCAACGAAGACACCTGGGAACCTGAGCATCATCTCCTGCACTGTGAGGAATTTATCGATGAGTTCAATGGACTACATGTTACTAGAGAAAAGCGATCAAGACATGGGAAACAGGCTGGCACTCCAAAGTTTCTACGGGAAAGTCGAGGGTCATCTATTGAAAAAATATCCCACAGACCCGAATCTGGGAAGTCTAAAGGGTCAACACATAAAAGAAAGAGAATTAATTCATCTCTTCAGAAGCAGAAAAGAGGATACACAGCAAAGCCAGCATCTGCTACTGACAGGGCCGCTAAAACTGTGACTTACCGAACTACTCCCAGCGGTTTACAGATCATCCCACTAAAAAAGCCACAGAACGGCCTGCAGAACGGAGACGGCAATCATGAAAAGGATGCTAGACATTTTGGGAATGGCTCACAACAGCAAAACATGGATTTAAATGATCATGAAGGAGAACACAATTTGCCAAACGTTCTGGAAGTTAGTAACGATTCGCCTGTTGTGAATGGAATTGGTAAGTGATTTAAGCAACTATGGTCTTTTTTTGGGGAGTGGGAGGTACAGAGGGGGGAATTAATTGCAGCAACTGTAAACAATGAGTCCACTTATGGAAACACCACTGTCAGGCTACCCAAGTAACACAGTGAGAAGAACGTTAAAAAGTTTCACATTGTTTCCCCGTGAATTACACCGTTTTCTGTCAGTTGGCTTTCCTGGTTTCCTACTGAATGACATGAAGCAACGTGGGCTTTGCTCAATGCAATAGACATTTCTTGTAGGGAAACGATGACAAGGCATGGAGCAGGAAGGACTTGAGGTATGTACAGTACTGGGACTTGACTTCTGTGTATCACCAAGTCACAAATCACTACCCAGTTATGTGTGCAAAGACCCAGTGGTCCAGAAGCACCAGAATTATTTCAGAAACAAAATTAGTACCGCTCTTGCTAAAGAATCCCATGCATGAGTAGTTCCTTAAAAGTCCCAGTTCCTTGTGTCTGACAGTGACTGGAGACATCCAAGGGAGCAAGATACGTAATACTGGAAGTTCTAAAAAGCCTTGCAGTGAATGACATGACTTGCTTATAGGAGAAATTTCTTTGTAATCCCAATAGTTTCAGATTGGCTTCTTTCCCAGTGAACAAAGATTTATATTCTCTGTAAAATCCTCTGCAGTTTAATGCAAGTAAGTAGCTTCTCATTATCTATATGAGTCCTATCTTTTTTTTTTTTTTTTTTTTTTTTTTTTTTAATCCTGCTTTTTTTATAGTCTGGATGATGTTTTGTGGCATGAGTATTCCAGAATCATCAAATACGTTGTTTGTTTGATTAGATTTTTTTTTTCTGACTTTACTCTTTATATGAAAGGATGAAGCGGGAGCTGTCCTGGTCAGTCTGTAGGCAGTGCCAACCTTTTCCATCTTTCACCACACAGAAGTCTTTCCAGATGCCTGATTGTTCTCAGTATTCTCTTGGGCTTTTTTTTTTTTCAGTGGCCGTTTTTATAAAAATAAATAAAAAGACAGCATGAACTGTGCTAAATGAGATCCTACCATTTACTGATAGAGTGGTGATACAACCCTTTGAGTTTTATTTTTTCTGCTGTTACATACAGCACAAAGATTTTCATTGAGCCATACACAGTTGCTCTTAAGTTATTTTTCCTCCCTGGTTACAGTTAATTTAGAGCACTGCTATATGTATAATTCTTGTCATTATGCATTTACTCTGCTTTACTCTACCAATTCACCTTTCTGTTATGACTCAGTGGAGAGCTTCAAAATCTTTCCTAGCTTTTACTTTACTTATTTACTCTACTTATTCTCTTCAAATTTTCCTATCACACTTCTTACTTCCCTTCCCAGTTCATTAATACATATATTAAATAAACTAACCCTTGTGCAGGTCCTTGTGGCAGCCAACTACTAATCACTTGACATGAGGAAAAGCAACCATTCGTTCCTATTATTTATTTTTATTAGCCACTTTCTGTGGCCCATGATAGCCTCATTTCCTTAACAGCTTCTTGTGAATTCTGCTGGCAAAAACTTCTCAAAAGCCAACATAAATTATGTCATCCAGCTCTCCTTTTTCCACTGTACACGTAACAAATACTACTGATTTCAGAAGCAAAACTGTTCTTGCCTAGTTTCATCAATGACCTCCTATAAACTGCTGTGATATAAGGGCTTTGCAATCCAGGCATCAAATACCTTAATAAGCACTCCAATTTCAGCAAAATATACAGGCAGCTTTGGGCATAAGCAGCTTGAAGCTACCTTTGGTAGCTACCTAAGGTAGCAATGATGCTACCTTACACTTCAAATTGAGATTATAGACTTCTGTATTTTGATTACTTTGTGCCCACATGAACCTGTTTAAAAAAATAACTGCTTCCTTAAATAGACTTGGATATCTAGTTGCAGAAGTACATAAAGTTATTTTTGTTTGCTTTCTTATTCTACTGATTTTTTTTTTATCATTTATATTATTCTTCGGGGGAGGGTCCAATACCAAATGCATCCTTTTAAATGCATTTATTCCCATATTTTAAAGACTTCTTTTAATGAAAAACAAAAGCTACAAAGAACCACAAGGTCAAATGAACCTTTCATTTGTCCCCACAGGAACTAATGAGTGGTATCTACCAGAGGTCTGAATGACCCTGTGAGAGAGCGCTCTATTTCATGACAAGGCCACTTTGCTGATGCAGCCAGGTGCTCTGCCATGGATAGAGGGCTTCTGGCCTAGCAGTCAATGTATCCAACTCTTCTGAAACATTTACATATGAAGGTTTTTCATTCTTGAAATCCTTCACTCCTGCTCAGTACTTTGCACCCTTCTGCCCTTGCACAGTGGCCTCCCAGGAGGCAAAAACAAGAGATCTTTCAATTGCTACGTGGTTCTCCCCTGAGAAATCCATACTCAGCAGCACGGCCAAGGTCAGGAGTCCCTTCAGTCTTTCTTTGTGATATCCACACATCCATAGTGCAGAGAACTACAAAGAGGACAGATTAAGCTTCCAAAAAAAGAAGAAACAGGAACTAGTGAGACGGGGGCAGAATAAAAATACTGGCTTTTCTTTTCTAAATATCACTTTATAGGCTTGAGAGAAGTCACATGTCCTGATACAGAATTTTTCATCGATTGAAGAGACTACTGACAATCAAAGAAATTTGCATTATTGTTCACCAACTCCAACAGTGAATTTAGTAAACTCCCTGAGCATTCACATATGCAGGGAAGAAACATAGAAGATCATACACCCCTTTGAAACTGGACAGATGTCATACTGAAACTGGTCTAGAATTTTACAAACTACAAATGAAGAAGGTTTCAGAGAAAAACGCCAGTTTGTTGGATAACAGAAGGCTTGTTCCAAACATCTTGGGTTTCAAAACTTTCTCCACATCGGAGCCAAGGTCCCAAGGCTCTGTCCCCTGAGGCATGGGGCTCTGGAGCTCTGTGGCAGCCTGCTTGGCAGGACTCCCGTGTTCAGCATGGAGGCAGCCAGCGATGCCAGAGGTTTCGGGCTGCCTGCCACGAAGGCTGGAAGCCGAAAGCCAGCACAGCCCCCGGCCGCCCGCGCGGCTCCCGGGCGCTACACGCGGCACGCAGACCAGGCGGGAAGGCCTGGGCTTAGCTCCCAGTGTCCCTGGGGCAGCCCCACACACAGTCACAGATGTCACATAGATGTTTGTGTCACTTTGGAGCTTGCTCTGGGAAGCCCAAAGAAGTGACAGCTTCGTTTCACAGCTAGGTATAGGGCTGCACAGAAAATCTATGTGTGCATATATATATATGTGTGTGTGAAATATGTGTTTGAATACACATATTTTTCTGTGTGTGTATATATATATATAAATACATATATATACATATTTATATAAAATTAAGCCATTTTTTGCAGAAGTAAAACCTAGGTTTTGAAAATTCAGAAAGCCCCTACTTTTCAAAACCCAGCTTTGGGCCCAGTTCTGCTACCATGTTGGCCTACAGCTAAAGGCCTCTCTAGCCCATCAATCTGAAGCAGTAGTCTTACATACTACAATAATGTTTAACCACCGATGTATTAAAACAAGCAATGTAATTACTAACCTGTACACTGAGTAGATCTGTCGCTAATCAAAAATACCTCTTTTATTTTTCTGTGCCATGCCCCCTACACGGGCTGTTATGTTGAAATAAAAAATACTTGTTTGGAAGTCAGTCCGTGATCTGATTTGCACCAGCCTACGTTTGGTTTTGTATACAGATCCACTTGCTAAAGTGTTTCCTGCTGAATCCAGTAGAAGTAAGCCCCTTACCCCTCAAAGCCTAGTGTCTGCCTGCAGATGTGTCTGCAAAACTGTAAATGCAGCCTGGCAGAGGCCTGGAGCTCTGGTAAAGTTGGGATGGACCTTTCTTATCCAGATCTCTTCCCTATTATCTACACTTCCCTTCCCTAGGAGACCGGAGCCATCGTTACTGGCAGTTATTTAAGGGTCTGAAATGGGAAAATGTGGAAGATCTCTGTGTCAGAACATTCTGGGAGCCAACACAAGCACTCCTGCTGATGGCACGTGCTGTCTTCTGTTATCACAGTGCTATTGCTCTGATGATACTGTAATTGCGAGCGATTGCTTTGTCAAGTTTCTAGACAGCATCAGAAACATCCCCTTTTAATTTTCTCTTTTCCTTTTCTGTGTTGCTCTATTTCTGTACCATCTGCTGAAGAATTTCTGCTTGTCATGTATCACTAACCACTGTCTTTCTCCATAACAAAAACCTTTGTAGTCTCATGGTGCCCTTAATTTAAATATTCTCTATGAACTTAGTCACTGCTTCCTCTTGGTTTTTTAGCTTGTTTGGTTTTATTTACTCTGGAGCAATACTGGCAGTAAAATACAACCAGAAATGCCTGCTTTCTCAGATTGGATAGAAACTCATTGCTTTTAGATATCTTACAGATGCTCCCTTAGCTGTAGAAGTCAAAAATTATTAGCAAATTATCAACAGCACACTGCTTTGAAATATGAACAGTATTAAGCATTACCCACAAGAAAGAAAAAACAGAGACAGCGCAGGGCTGCCTGGAGGCCTGGGGAATGCCAAGCTCTTTTACCAGGGAGAATAAAGGACTATGATGTGTTTCACCTAGAAAAATTAAAGTCATTGCTCCATGATCCTTTTCATTCAGCATAAAAGTATGCTGCTAGCAAAAGCAACGGTCCGGCCCTCCTACCCACAACATCCTCCTCGTTATTCCCATCCCTCCTCTGCACTGGTTTTATATTCTCAAGGCTACAAGGAGAACTGGAGCAGGATTGGTCTGAAAATCAAGCAGGGCTTTGCAACGGGAGCTTCCAGCCCGGGTAGCTCCTCCACGCAGCGGCCAGGTGGCTACCTGGGCACGAGTCCTGGCTCGCAGACCCACAACACAGAGTGGCTGCCTGGAGATTGCTCCGTCGATCTTGCTCTGGAACTGTGGCAAAATTCCAAGAGAAGATACATCCAAAAATGATGTTGGCTTCCAGGAAAACTGGAAGAACATGAGGAGATCTGAGCCCTCTAAAATGTTGAGTGATCTGAGGCTCATCTTCTTGTCTCATCTTCTCAGACTACAAACTGTTCATGTGTTTTCTACAGGGCCTAGCCTCATGGAGCCCCAGGCTCAACCTGGAAGCCCTGGGCATGTCACAGTACCAAAAGCAGCAACAGGAACATCTTTACATGTTGCCCCATTTGAAGGAAATAGTGGGGTAATTAGAGAATGATGAAGGGGATTAGAAGTGGAGAAAGAGTAAAGACTTTGGAGAAAATGAGCCAGAGGGGGATGATGTGATCAAAGTTTACAAAATCATCAAGGCCTCAGATAAAGTAAATTTAGAACTGTTGTTTACTAAATCCTTCAATAGCAAAACTAGGGGCCACTTACTGAAACGAGAACTACATCAGATAAAAGCACAGATGAAAGAAATTTTTCGGTGCAGTGGCTACTAAACTTCTCAAACTCATACCGCAGGATGCTGTGGAGACAAGATAGTACCAACAGGCTCAGAAGGGATTAGGGAAATGCATGAAAAGATCCATGAGCAAACACTAAAGGAAACAAGGAAGATAAATCTTCTCATATCCCCATACAAGACTTATGGATGATACTAGGGGAAAGGACTGCAGAAAACAGCCCAGCTTGTGTTTTTTCCTTCAGTAATATCCTTTATCACCATTCTTGGAGGAGGAGTAGATGGACTACTGTCTTTGAATATCTTGAGTTCTCTTAAGAAATATTAAAACTTCCTTTAAATATCAGTGTGTTCTAGATACCTTCACAAATTCTCTGCAGAGTGAAAACTAGGTAACAAAATAAACTCCCACTAGAGGACGGACTATTTTCTCATTTTGACATCTTTAGTCTGCTTCACATGCCTACACATGCCTAAACTAACACATTGCACGAACAAATGCAACAAACAATTAAAATGAAATTATGAGGCTTTTGGTTGAGATGGATTAGCTGTGAGAATTAATCTCTTACCATTCTATTAACATCTGTATTTAAAAAGGATGTGGCTTAATCTTCAACACTAGGTAGATTACCAATATAGTTAGTCTGATACATCTCCCATTTATTTGTATGTCTGATTTTTTTATGTTCTTTAGACTTTTTGAGGAGATTTACCTCTTCATGTCTTTAGTGGTCAAGCAATACAGAAAGAACTGAGTAAATAAGAGTGCAGTATTTAAATGTTTGTTTCAATCTACTAATAAATTTGCTATATTATTCCCAATGTAATTTTGTAATTAATATAATTTTGCATTACAAATAGGTTGATTTTTGTTTATAAGAATACATATGAAAATACATGCAGTAACAAAAGGTTATAAGAAAAAAATTTTCCATAAGCAAATAAATGGTAATTTGTAAACTGAAGCATAGTGATTTCTACACTTGCAGATAGTTCTTGTCAAGAAAACAAATTTCAAATTTTGATAGCTTTAAATAGGTTTTTCAAGTCAATGAGCTAACACAATTTGTCAGTATTTTCATTCTTTGGCATCACTTAAATGTCCAATTTATTGTAAGAGAGGTGATATTCTAGATCAGATCTTTTAATTTAATTATGAAAAGGGTTTTATTGAGTGACTGAAATAGCAGTATTTTTAGCAAATGTGTTTCTGTCTATAGATAGAGGTATATCCCACATGCACGCAAATTACACGATGAGGCCAAATGATATAATAATTAAACATTGTTAAGCACTCAGCATGTATGTTTTACATCAAACATTGGACCTGCAGCATCCATGCAGGCAGTTCACTTACTGTGAACAATTCCCTGGACCACAGTCAGTTGAGAACTAACTAGACAGTTCAGTCACCTACACAAGCACTAAGTAAAATTAAATTACATTCTGTGAAATGAAGATAACTGGTTTTGGTTACAGAGTAATCTGCTGACAATTTACCATCCAAGTCTAGTCCAACAAAGCATTTTTAACTGGATGATGATCAGTTAAACTCCAATATTTCAATCTATGTTCTAATATTTATATAAAATTTCTCAAAATTTTCTTTTTTTATGTAAAATTTCCCAGCTACTTCATCCTTTCTTAAATATAGAATATTGTTCTTTCATATCATTGTAAACAAACAAGCAACCAAAAAAAACGAGATTATTTCAAAAACAGAAACATCCAGAATGTTATTTCAATGAACAGGGTGACTTTTATCCCTGTTCCGGAACAAGCCATGCTTGATTTCTAATGGCAAAAGTGAAACATCTGTAATTAGAAAAGGAGTATTGCACAGCAAGTATTGTAAAGGTATTATCAAGATTCCAGTCCAAATCATTACAAAAAAAATCATAAAGATGAGCAAAGGAAGAGCTTACTCTTCATAAAAAGTATAAGTCAGAATAAACTGCTTTTAAAAATTGACTTATTGTTGCTTTTAAGGAGGACCCATATCTTTGGTCACTACTCTTTTTATCCTACTGCTGAGTATCCTCCAAGATGGCATCAAATATTAGTACCTGTTATGCACAACATCCAATATTAATACTGTAACTGTTAGTCACAAGGCAACAACTATTGTTACTGGAAAATGTAATGAGCAGAAGTTTAGAATCAGAGCAACTACTGATGCTAAGGCTAAGCAGATGAGATAAAAGGAAGAGAATGCTGGTTGTGGCATCTATCAGCTTAGTCAGAACTCCCCCAACATCTCATGTAGAAATGTGCAACAGGAAACAATCTGCATTAAAATTAGAAAATGATAATGGCTTTTGGTCATCATAAAAGGAAGAAAATGTAACTTTGAAAGATGGATTTGGACTATACTTGTCAAGTTTTTCTAATGCTGATTTAGAATTTGCCTCCAAATTTGAGGCTGACCCTAAATACTTGTGAAAGACCATGATACAACTGCTTTCATCTCCAATGCAGTACTCCATCACATTAAGAGTCACAGTCCCACATGCTACAAGTCACTTGATACAGTGGTAGTCTGATCAGAGAACAAAAGATCCTTCAAGTTGGAATATAGAATAATGAGAGCTCCATAGAGTAATGGGAGTGGCTGGAGACCACATTTGACTGGCCAGGACTATTTTTGATAATTCATCACATACAAGCTATAATAAATACAGAGACACATCTAAGCTAATAATAAGACTCCTCTTCTTTGAAGATATAGACATAGTGATGGTTTGATTATTTCCATCTGACAGGTTCTTCTCTGGCCAATGGAAGCTTGAACCTACACAGCACTGTGAAAAGGAAACTAGACGGGGAGAAAGATTATGTCTTCGATAAGAGACTGAGATACAGTGTGCGTCAAAACGAAAGCAACTGCAGGTTCAGGGACATTGTCGTGCGGAAAGAAGATGGCTTCACACACATTTTGCTATCCAGCCAGACTTCAGATAACAACGCACTGACTCCAGAGGTAAGCGTGTGCTGTGAAAGCCAAATAAAAACCAGCCTAATATGTGGGGATGTTGCAAGCACTGCGCTTAAACAGTACTTCGTGTCCCTAATTATTAACTTAAAAAAGAGAGTATGCAGTTCAGATATATCTGACTTTACTCCACCTGCAGTCTTGTCAAAAGCAATGCAACGGAAATTAATTTTTCATATACATCTCTGAAACAGAAAATTAATTACAAAGAAAGGAATGACAACATTATTTCCAGCACAGAGCTGTAAGAAGCAGTTGTTCACATGATTAAGTTATTGCTAGTCACCAGGGACTAGTTATTGCTAGTCACCACCAGGGCGCCCACAGACCCTGCTACACATCATGATACCAAATAGTTAAAACTGCTGGTACACACACGGATCACTCCTAGGCTTTGAACTATTTAATATTTTAAAACCGTATCTTAGTAATTAACACTGAACACCAAACACCTGTTTTTAATACTAGACTCTTAATAAGTATTAGGTTGCATAAAATACATCATTTCATCCCTGTATTACTAGAGAGATTACTTATATATTAAAGAAACTACCACTAACGGATGCCAAATGTAATTTAAATGAAGAGCTCAAGGGCCTGAAAATTATGAAATGAAGGACTTAACCATGTTAGGGCTGAAGAGGCAAATCTTTGTGTTGCTGTCTCTGCTACTGCACATCAGCAGTGTTCAAATGCACCAACTAGTGAATTAATTCAAGCTCTTCAAACTGCTTCACTCCATTTTTTGGAAAATTCTCAGTATGTCAGCAGCCAATCACTGTGCCAGAATAAATCATAAACATGCAATATTCTTATCGCATCAGTGTGCACCAGCAGTGATTGTTTCTAAGAGCTTTGCTGAAGTTCATGTAAGGTGTTTTAGGAAGCTACGTTACTAAGACCTCGATGGTCAGGAATTAATCAAGGTAATGAGTTCTCCACGTTTAGACTGTCTATTTAAAATTCATCCAGGCTGAGAGTAATTGAAAGCTGTTACCCTCTGGATGATGCTCACTGGCAACTGTGAAACTACTCCTTTGGCCTCAGTCCAGGCTGCAGCCCATGAATGTTTGCACCACGAAATCCAGCACCTCCAGTATCAATACCCTTGTTAGCAATTTCAGTAAAAACTCAAGGGACTAAAAGGAGGAATATGTTGAATGCCTCATCCATACAGGATTTTTTTTTCCTATAACCAGAGCTGAGAAAAACTGACAGAATAATTCAGGCAAGTTTACATTATTTTCAGGTTTGACACCTTTTACCATTGCTGAATACACAACCACAAAACTCCTACAAGGTTTAAGAAAATATGTTTCATTCTGTCAAAAGAATCGCTAATTTCAAGCTTAAATAGAAATTCAGTAAATTACATTTGCCAAATAGAAAATTATGAACTTACAGCAGGTCTACTTGGCATGGTTAAAATACTAGTGCTCGGGTTATTCTAGGTCACAGATTTTAGGAAAGAAAACAAGTTCTGCATTGCCCACAATCATTGTAAGATTGATCTTATACCAAAACACGCTCACCATTAAACACCTCTGCTTCCCTTTGTGTTTTATCCTAAGCCTCAGACAAAATTTAATAGTTTCAGTCAATGCTGTCTGCTATTTATGGCCGTTTACTTAAAATAACTAGCAACTTAAGAATTATGGCACAGTATTCTGTGCATATGTCCAAGCTGAGAAAAACAAGTTTTTGCCTGCATGAGATAAATTTATCATTTACATGATACTCAATATATTTTCAGGAAGGTTATTGATACCAAAAGAAAAAAAAAAAGCTTGGAAACATTTGCCTGTACCTTCATCCTACATTACTGGAACCACATCACACCTGTAGGTTTGTGCAGGTTGAGCACAAAAGGTTTAGGTTTAGCATAAAATGTGCCTATGCATCTTCCCACAGGATTTGCACTAACTGGGGTTGGCTTAGTGCTACCCTAATAATTTATTTTTTCCAATAAAATGTTTAGGTCACTAGATTTCTTTTTGTTTTTTATTTACCTTTTACAAGACATCATAAAATTTTCAAACCAGTTTCATGAAAGAGTACAGGCTCATTGAAGTGGCTTAGGCTGTCTACTTTTTAAATGCATTTAAATTTAGTTTTTTACATAGATATGTAAACTATTTCATCATTGTAAATTCGATTAGAGCATTCTCTCACAGGTTTAATGATGTTTCTGCAGCTCTTTCTCCAGTGCTGCTGCTGCTGCTGCTGTGCTTCAGTATATTTAAAGGATCCAAATTCTTTCAAACTTGAGATTAAATTGATCCTCCACTGTTTTTACTTTGCACTCTTAGTATAGCTAAGAATTAATATTCCACTGAATTAAAAGCAAAACATACAGCTAATGTTTTCAATAAGGACTGATATAGCTAGTTCAAGTTCACTTTACATATAGAAGCACCCAGCTTCAATTTTCCAGCTGTGAGAATTACAGGTTCTCCAAGACGCATTTTGAAGCACTGGTGTTGCCTTCACTTTTCATTGCTTTAAATGTCTCCGGACTTAATGGTTAACACGGCAGTACTAGCTTACTGCTATGTGTATTTTTGCTGTCATACAACCACAGATTGTTTCTTTGGCCAGTGCCTATGCCTGCAGACAGCCATCTAGGTTCTTATACCTTTTATTTATCAAATAAACATTTTTATATAGAAAAGAGCTCAGAATCTGTTTGCATGAAGAGTCAATAATCAATAAAAGGGGTATTTATGTAAAAAGGCAAGACTTGTGGAAGAGATTCTAAGAACAACTGAATGGTTCTACATCCTCCTTTTACTCTAATATTTACAGAATATTTCCCTGCAAGAGTTTCAACAGTGAATCTTTAGAGGTTCAGGGAAGTTAATCTTTTAAATCAGTATTTCTATTTATATGGAAAGAGACTACTGACTCTCATATAATTAAGGTGATAAATTCTCAACTTCCTGATTTCCCCAGAATCTAGGCAATATCTAAACCAAACAGCACCAAAAGCCTTTTAAAACCTCCTACCTCCTGTGAAAGACATTAAACTGAGCACTCAGTTTAACCACATTTATGTTTATTTTGGAGTATAAGTTGTCCTATTAAGAAACTAACCACCTTGTTGTCTTGAAAGGATTATAAAATAAGCAACTTCTGAATGAGTGATAATTTTATTACATGTTTGGTTTCAGTAAAACAGTAAGTGAAGCATTAGACATAGCTTAAATTTATAATTTGACACATTTTTATAACCTGAAAACTTCCTGAGAAACTTTAGTCAAATATAAATAAAAATATAATCCCCAAAAGTGAAAATCGACTGAATTTGACTGGCCATAAAAAAGCTTATTAAAAAAAAAAAGGCATGGAACCGGAGAACAAAACTATGGAGCCCAAAAAATAGTAATATTAGATCTGTCTCACTAAAGAAAGTAAATTTATCAAATAGCATAATTACATCAAAAATGAGGGAATGTTCAAGTATCTTGAAGGAGAGAAAAAGGAATATGGAATCTGGTGAAAGAACATGACTAAAAATACACATATATCTTTTTCTCTTTTAAGTGAACTCACTACTGCATTCAATGGAAATCTGCACTTGAAAACAGCAAATTCAGAATCAAAATTACATTTAAGGTGTTGCAGTTTAATACACAGTTGTGGAGCTAAACAGACAAATCATCAGTAGCTTTCCTATAATTTTATAAACATCAGGAGGAAAACACCCCTACACAAATGATCAGGGAAGACCAGGATGCCGAGTAAACAGCAGACAGCAGCCTCTTAGCTACAACCTAGAAAAGAGCCACGGTGGCCACAAGGATTTTGAACTGCACAGGAGAAGGGACCGTCCCTTAGAACAAGGGAATGGGAACTCACTTGGCAGGCACTGGTTTCTGATACTATTTTCTTTCACTAGAAACCAGTAGAACTGTGTAAATAAATTTTCATACTTACTTAAAAAATGCTATCTAGATTACTGGATAGCCTTCCCATTGCAACAAGATCTGAGAAATGAATTTTTAATAATTCAGCTTTAATACCACCCTCACCCAAACCTGTAAAAAAGATGATGGTGGAGTACTGCTTTTTTTCATGTAGTATATAACTGCTGCTCAAAAGCCACATATGCACATGTAGGTAGTTTTAGATCACTTTAGACTTCTAAGGGGATGATAAAAACATGCAAGGTTTGCAATGGATTATGTATTTGAAGGACAACAGAGACAACATCAAAGAGATGGTATGTATGCAAACATCACAGGAGGAAGAGAAATAAAAGCTTTGCATGTAATATATCATGGCATAATGTATAAATCAAAATTCCACATTTTACATAAAAAAGACTATTCTCTAATATTATTTATACACTTTCCCTTAGAAAGGGTAGATTTTGAGGACTTTTAAAAATATCTGAAGTAAATTAAGAGAGCAATGTTGTATTCACTTGGAATTAAAACAAAATTTGTATTTTTAGTTCTAATGTCTACTATCTTCTAGAATTTCTTTGTTCACCTTGAAAAGAGATTTGTTTTCCCATTATAAAATAGGCATTTACCCACGTTTTTACAACATGAGGCCTGAGAGCCTCTGAGATTCTGAGAATAAACCATAAGCGTAATATTGCTGATGACATTTTTGTACATGCACAAAAACTTCAAATCCAGTTCCAAATTCTACTGCTTTTAATTGCTTCACTTCCACCCACTGTCACCTACCTGGTATTACAGGCGCTGCGAAGTGCACACGGAAAGGAAGCTTCTGTAAATTCACCAGCCAGCTTCTCATGTTCTAGTCTTAGCAGCCAACGGAAGGCAGATATTCCTCTGTAAACATATATGGAGAGCTGGCAGTTAGCATTGCACTGCATGGTTTGAAATGACAAGTTCAAGCTTGTTCTCAAAAGCCACAGAATTTATAATAAAAGCCTACCTATTTTAAAAGGTATAAACAAAATTGCTCTGCTCAGGGAGAAATCTGATGTAAAGCATTCCAGAGATGTAAAGGAATTTGGGAAACAGGAAGCAGTGAACAGAAATTATTGCAAGCTACAAGTCTTATTTCTTTCTTATGTGCAAATTGTATTTGATCCAACCATATTTTGCTGTCTTTGAAAATCTATCCGAACAGCAAAGCTTTCAATGCAAAAGAGAAAAAAACCTCAACTGGCCCCTGCCCATTGGCCATAAAAGCGACATGGCCCCATGAGTACGTGTGTCACACTGAAGGAAATCATGGCGCTGCTAAGGTGAAAAGCAAATCATTGAAGATAACAGGAGAAGCAAAACTCCTGACATCAGGAAGTCAGCAGGGCTAAGCAGGGTAAGCCAGGCTTACCTTCAAGTCTGACCAAACAAGCAATTATTTCTCAGAAGTTTATGAAATAATATTTCCTCTTAGAATCATAAGGATAGCAGTTCCACTCAAGTGATAGCCTATTTCTTACAATGCCAGCAGCTCAATTGTGTATGGATTTTGATTAGTCTTGATTTGTGGTGCAATTAATTGTTTGATTTGATTATAAATCACAGAGTAAAAAGGTCTTTCTAGGGGCTTTTTGGTCTAACTTTTGTAGACTTTAACCATATCACTGACCACAATGATATGAATAATGTTTTTGTCATATTGATGTATATGAAGTCCTCTTGTCCCTACATTGCTTTGGTTCGTGCCATTTGAAACCAAAGTAGCTGAAGAACTGAAAACTGGGTTTATTGATTTTGCTTACAGCATGTGGAGGTTAATAGGCTGTTGTTGTGCTGACCATGTTACTAAGGATACAGTGATGTACCCTGAGTAGTTTTTTAAACTATGAAAACAAAAAGTGATATCTGAAACTATAAATTGCAATGAAACAGTATCGGTCAGGTAGATAGAATTTCCCATAGAATAAGCACAGAACAGCCAAGTTATAAAACCTTTTTGAATTAGTAAACCTCTATAAAGCACTTCCAAATATAAAACTTTTTGCAAACTCTCTGTGTTATCATTCTATATTAAAATATAAATATATATAATTTATGTAAGTATTAATTAACAGTGCCCAAAATTTAAGTCGCTCAAAATCAATAAGGTTTGTAAAATTAGGGAAATGATATTGCAACGGCATGCATGTCGAATTGTTTACTTTTCTTTATCCACAGATCATGAAGGAAGTTCGGAGAGCATTGTGCAATGCATCAGCTGATGACAGTAAACTCTTACTTCTCAGCGCAGTGGGAAGTGTATTCTGTAGTGGCCTAGATTACTCATATTTAATTGGCAGGTTATCCAATGACAGAAGAAAGGAAAGCACTAGGATTGCAGAAGCTATAAGGTGACCCAAGCTTACCTATGATCTCTAAATTATGAAATGCAGTGTGTGATTATAAAGATATTTACCAGGTCCAAAAATGTTGTATATTTAATTGTCGATTGCATTCTAATATAATCCTAAAATTTACTTAGAACCTTGGACCTTTCCTTATTAGAAAAAAAAAGCACATTTATTCCAGTGCTACTATTCACAGCAATTTATTTTATTCCACTTATTTGTATTTAATATTTCAGATTATTCCTCCAAAATTTGAATACAATTTTGTTGTTTTTCTTTTTCAAATTAGCTATGGCTTCATGTTCAAAAGTTCTTGAAAGGCAGATATTTTATTTGTTTAAATGTTCATCATTTTAATGAATTTCAGCACAATTGGGAATCCATGGCTTAGTCATATTCTGTTGAAATAGCTGTCTTCCACTGTATTTCAGAGCCTTATTAGAAGGGTCTCCAATCTTTTTCTTAAATTTAAATTACTTAATATACATGTAAATTTAGTTTTATTTTGTAACTAAAATGTGACTTTCCTTACATATATCAGGTTATCTTAATAGAAATTCGAAGTTTATGACATTTAGACTTTAATATGACTACCAGTCAATCTGCACAATCCATCACCAAATATTTCCATTACCCACATGATATATATATGTTGGACAGACGTTCCACAAATAAATCAGCATTACTTCACTGAAGTCAGTCCATACCAGCTGAGGGATTGGTCCATGTGTTTTACTTCCTACATATAAATAAGCTTTCAAATTCTATGCAGCCCATTCCAACAGTTCTATGAAGGAATGCTAAAGAATTTGTTTTACAAGAGATCCATATTTTGGACACATTAGTATAACGTAAAAATAGTTGTTGATATGTATTTCACTTCCCAAGCCAAGAGATTCGGAATAGTGGCCTCAGCCTGTTAACCCTCAGTTGTCTTGGTTAAAACTACTGCAGGTCACTTTGGATTCTCAGTTCAATACTTCTAAAATCTTCTGAAATTCTTGGAGAAGTAAAAATTCTTTTAAAAGAATGAAAATGTACTACTTAACACAAAAAACCACTACCTGTTTTTAAAAGTCTAGCTATGCTTGAATATCATTTAGTGATATTAACAAAGACGAAAAAGGAAAAACACTTTGAAGGACAGATTGTAGATTAATTTACTTAATAGGAGAGATCTTTCTTTAAAAATGTGGAACCAAAAAGAATGAGAGGACAGAAAACCACTACTTTTGTCTGAGAGCACATTCGCACTGTAGGAAAAGACATACACTTAATATTACTCATTTAAATAGCGTGTAGATAGGTATTGCTACATATGTATATATTTATAGATTACATTATATAGAGGTATACTTATCAATTCAACATTTATATGGATCTAAGCCAGATGGTGATATCTTTATGCAGTTTTTCCATCCCTGGACTCATGGAATACTCTTGAAGTACTCGCACAATGTAATTCTGCTTGTCAAGAATGTCGAATTCAGGCCCACTGGAAGTAGATATTTATTGTACTTCTGGAAACTGTACAGTATTTTTTCCATTTAACTCTCTCAGTGCTTTCTGTGAACAAAGGACTCGATCCATGGAAAATATACTGTAATAAGCATAGAGAAATCATTCTTTTCACTTACTCATTGGTTAGGATGTCCTAATACACAGTAACTCATCTCTGCTTTCACTGTTGTACATGCAGTTAGGCTGATGTATCAACATGAAATAAGAATCTTCATTAGTGTGTTTTCACTTTCTAAACTATGGATCCCATATGGATCCCACACAAGATAAAATTGAAGTTTAAACTCCTGATAGATGTCATATCACACCAACATTTATTCAGTTGGTCCCTGTCCTCATCTACTGACTCTAGGCCTTGCAACTCAGAGTGTGGTGTGTGCCCTTGCAGCTTAGCTCCAGGCACAGAACACAGCTCTTCAGCTCAACCTGTGGTCATCTAGCAACATGTCTTCTGTAGGTGCACTGCACCAAATGCAGGTGTTTGTTCCCTCTTCCAGGCCATTCCACAGCTGACACATTCCATACTCATCCATTGTGCCATATGCTTTATGTTCTCCATCCTTCTCCACTGACCAACGACAAGAGTTTTTGCTCAATATTCTGTTCCACTCCCCTCTAACTCCGAGGGAAGATCTCATGGAGATTTCCTTCATTCCTTCTTCTTCGTTCATTCTTCCTCCTCATCATGCAGACATTCCCTCTCATTGCCTTCCATATTCACTTCCAGGTCCCTCTATCCCCTCATGCATCCATACAGCCCTCAGATCCACTGCCATGACTCGTCCTGCTGTTTGTTCTTTTTGCCTCTCATTCTTCACATCCCTGTTTCCTGCCCTTAGTGCTGCTCGCAAAACTTATTTGCTTAACTGCTATTGTTCCCAAAATTCTGGAATTGATCAGGTGCAATGATCCACAATCATTACATCATCATAAACAACCAGAGAAGGGACAAGACAAGGGAACAGAACTGCTGCTGCAACCAAGAAAAAAAAAAAAGGAATTAACTCTCCTGAATCCTCCCATTCTCTACAATAAATTGTGTTTGAGCACATAAATATGATCTTTATTTCACTCTCTTTGTCATGTCTTAGATCTGCTGTATTGCTCAATGTGTAAACAGAGCTGTCTGAACACACACTATTTTCTCATAATAAAAACTCAACTCCTTACTAAATAGCCAGAAAAACAGAACTCAATCATTTAGCATTTAATTCTGAGTTACCTCAGACTCTTCTTTTTCTTTTGAAATATAGACAATTTCCTTGCAGTTCAGTCTAATAAAATACTTATCTTCAGTTTGCTTTCTTTTTTTTTTTTTGCCAAGTCAGAATCTAAACTGCAAGATTCATATTCTGTCCTCAGATGTGTAAGTTTAGGTCTTTCTGACCTCAGTGGGAGATCTGCAACACATCCAGGGGCGAATTTAACAAAATACAGTCATGTTCTTTCATGTAGTCTGTCAGCAATGATGCACATTGGATCTAACACTGGACCCAAGGCAGTCACAGAATCACCTGCTTTATACTGAATTTGATTAATACATGTCTTTTTATCTAATGTAATTGAGCATCTTGTTTGCCTTCATATACCTGCTGTGCACTGAGCTGCTGGAGCCCATAATTTGTCCACAATTACACTCATGCATTTTTTCCCAATTCATGCGTATACTTTTCTATTCAATAGATGCCTTTCCAAAGTTCCTAAGTAGAGATGAGTTGTTTGGAATATCTCTTAATAGCACAGAATTTAACATGTTCCAGCTGACTCATCCAGATGAGCTCAATCATATTATTTCCCCCATTATTTCCTATTGCTTCACATTTACTGTTGTAGGCAGGCATGGACATCTACCTTGTTATGCTTTAGATTGGGCATTTGTAACAACAACCAAACCGATCATCCTCACAAATCTCTTGTTCTTTAAACTATTTTCCCTCTCTTTGACTCCCCTCTTGCAGGTCTTATTCTTTCCCCTGCTACAGAGCCTTCAATACCTCCCAATCCATTAGGGGAATGTAGGGATCTTTGACATAGGATCTTAAGAGAGCTTTTTGAAAATGTAAATATGGAGAAAACACCAATCAGTTTCCTCTTTCATGCTAAAACATGTTCACCAGGTTAGCCAGACTGGACTGTCAGAATCACTAGTTCTGGAACAAACTGAGAAACTCAATGTATATAAACTCAGCAGTTACTGGTCAAGAAGCAAAACTAACCATAACCAAGCCATTCTGCAGACACTACATCAGTCAGTACATTTTGGTTACTCTATTAATACACAGCACACAAAATTATTTAATATCCCAGGTGCCCTGAAATATTAAGTAACTAAACATGAAATTACCCATGTATGAAGTAGTGCAATTTTGACCTCATAAAACTGGACCATGGCATTTATTGCCTTCATCTGAGGTTCAAGTTTGTTTTCAGATTAAGTACATTAAGCTTGGACTTTATCTAAGTGTTATTTCTGTATTCAAGATCTTCCTTTTATTTTTTATTTTAGGGATTTTGTAAAAGCTTTTATTCAGTTTAAGAAGCCAATTGTGGTTGCTATCAACGGCCCTGCTCTTGGGCTAGGAGCTTCTATTCTGCCACTGTGTGATATCGTTTGGGCAAGTGAGAAGGCATGGTTTCAGACACCATATGCAACAATCCGACTCACTCCAGCTGGCTGCTCATCATACACGTTCCCACAAATACTGGGTGTTGCACTGGTAAGGTTTTCCATCTAAAATTCCTGGAGAATCTGTGTTAATTTTGTGCTCTTGTTTTCTCTGTCTTTAAGAAGCCAAACTGAAAATGTGTTTCTCTGAATTATCAGGAGTGGAAATTAAAATCCAGGGAAAGTTCATCTAATTCCTATTTATTTCTTATCATAAAATGACTTCAGAATTCAGTATTTTCCACATGCAGTATACAAGAAAGATTTAACACAGGTAGAAGGAGTGATTACTGCCAAAATCACAGTAGAAAAGGACAGAAATGGATTGATAAAATAATGCTACGAAGTCCTGACCTGTATTCTGTTAAGATTGTGCAGTCACAGAAGTGAATATTGTTCTTTGCTTCTTTTCTACAGAAAATCCAGATATTTCTATCAATGTTACTTGGCTTTTACCCTTGAAACAAAGTAGAATTTGACCCACAAAGTATTTCATACCATATTCTGTATCACTGTATCATTGACAGTTACTCTTGTAAAATCAGCAATGTAGATTCATCATGAATGCCAGCACATTTCTTTTTTAAATGAAGCCCATGCTGTGCTCTGGCCACCTGCACAATCCTTAAATAGCTACCAAAACTCCTTTTCATGTACTCTGCAGAATGGAAAGATACACGAGAACATTTGTAAATTAAATCTTGAAAATAGCAGGCAAGCACGGGAAAAGTTTTAAGGCAATAATAACCCAAGATCTCAAGTAACCTTTTACTTTCATAGGCAAATGAAATGTTGTTCTGTGGGAGAAAGCTGACAGCACAGGAAGCCTGCAGCAGAGGACTCGTGTCACAAGTATTTTGGCCAACAACGTTCAGCCAAGAGGTGATGCTACGAGTGAAGGAAATGGCATCCTGCAGTGCAGTGGTAAGAATCAAACCGTTTTGTGACTAAATTACGCTTTGCAAAGGCAAGGTGTGCTCCAAAGGCTTATCACATCAGGAAGGCTCCTCAGCTCCCACATGATACCTGTGGAAGTGCGGTTAGGACGAGCAAACCTAGAAAGGGGTCAGGGAGCTCAAGAGATTCCCCTTTTCTCAGGAGGAGGAGGTTGTTTTATTTCCCCGACTCCACAGTTATTTAGCGCTAGTGGAACACATTTGCCATATATTTTTAAAAGGGCATAGCTTTTCTGTATAAAGATGGAAGAATATGAAACTGTACAACAGTACTGGGACATCTCTGCAGGATGTAAGAAAACATATTGAGCCTTCATGTTGCCTTGGCCCAATACATCTCAGCTGACTCTCCCTTCTTGTCTGTACCTGCATAGTTCCTGATGCTGCAAAATGTTCTGCTCAGGGCACCAGAAGGGTATATTAATGCACCTAACCTCTGCTGTGAAGAAGAGATGAGATCCAGACATAGATGGATCTGAACATACACAGTGTATGTAACTTTCCTTTTGTGTACATAATAGTTGAGTGAAAATCATTTCCTAGCTTTAATTTCTAAGGCCCCTTTGCTTCAGGCAAATAGACTTCTATTCCAGGTTCATCCTTGCTTCAAAGAAATGCATTGAAGAAGCTAATACTGGCTGCAATGAAACTGCACTGACAAAAGTGCAAATTGCTACAGGTTATTGTTATCCTTCATATACCTGGAACTATCTTAGCATCCCTCCGTTTCATTTAAAAGATCTGCTGTAAAAGTCAAGGTAGAAGCACAGGAGATTTTTAATTAAATAAATTGAAGATTAAATCTCACAATAGACATTCAGAATGAAATTCACTGGAAAGGTAGCATAAGCTTATTTGATCATGCTGATAATAACATACATTATATGAACTGGGGAAACCTCTGGGCCTTTTGGTGAATTCTTCTTTCCTTCACTGTTATTAGATGGCAATGAAATTTACTCCTGAAATCTGTTAGAAAGAAGAGTGGTGCTAACTTGTGGACAAAGATGAGAGTTAAAACTGATTTATTCTCTGGGATCCTAAATGCAAATCAGGCTGAAGTCACAAAAATAATGAATATGAGCTCATCCACGCTGACTGTGAATACGTTCACAAGAGAATAATGCACAGGCCCAGCTACTCACAATGAACATCACTTACTAAAGAGAAACACGATTTTGGAATAGCACAGTGCTATAGCCTTTACCAGACAGGAACTGGACTTCAAATGTAGGTGTCGGCAAAGCTGAGTGGCAAGTATGCATCCCTCATGCCATAAAGAGGATAATCACATTAAATCTTCTGTTCCCAAAATTCAATACTGCATAAATTATTAATGATTTTGTTTGAGTAGTTGGGTTTCTTGCAAGGTATATGTCTGTGTCAGGTATTTCAAAAGGAACTTTAAAGAAGCCAATCTCATTCTGCTTAAAAATGGTCTGGGAGAAACAAGAGATGAGCTGTACATGCAACCGTGGACATGCTGTTCATACCTAACTAACACCAATTGAGAGGAGATTATTAGGACTTGAGGTTGTGCTTTTCAATGAAAAAACTTCAGGTGATTTTTTATGATTTCTTTTATCATGTGGAGAAAATGTAGCTCCGGAAGAGTCAGCAGGTGATTCTTTCACTTCATACCCTTCAGTTATAAAACACAACTTCACTTTTGAAAACATTTAAACAAGTAAACTCAAGAGGATGTTTGAAGCAAAGCCCATTCCTATTCATTTCTGTTCTGACAATTAATTAATACATGAGGAAAAATGGTTAAAGATGGATTTCCACACTGGGATATCAAAACTATAACCTTAAAGACCTATAACCTTGCAGAAAGCAGGTAGCTGCTGTATCATGCCTCATGAATCTTCATTTCAATGGGTCACGTTTGACAAGAGGGAATTTATCTTCTTTTACAACCTCATGGCAGAGCTTTAAAAAAACAAGGTACTCCTGAATCCTCCTCTTCTTTTAAATATGTTCATATTAAGGTATAAACCACAAAAGTCCTAAATTCTTAAAGACACTATCACCAACTGTTACTGTAGCTGAAAATCAAACCCCATTTCTCAGCCCAAAGTCGCTAGTTAGATTGTAAATGTCAGTAGTATGAAATGGCTGTCAGACCATTATCCATAATAATTTTATTTGATTCAAAATAAAATACTAAGCAATATTTTGGCTTTAGGTATTGGAAGAGTCTAAATGCCTTGTGCGAAGCTTCCTGAAGTCTGGACTGGAAGATGTGAATGAGAAAGAGTGCCAGATGTTAAAGCAGCTGTGGAGTTCTTCCAAAGGACTGGATTCATTATTCAGCTACTTGCAAGACAAAATTTATGAAGTCTGATGTCCCAGTCTAACTTCAAGAGAAAATACTCCGACTGTAAACAGGGCCCTACATTACCTGTGTTTGAAAAGCAGAGGCAATGCATCCTTGAGGAATTTGTGGCAGTGTATCTTAATACATATGGTTGTGTCCATTTCCTTGTGAGTTACACAGCTGCTTTAGGTGGTTTGATTTTGTGTAACAGAGATGTAGGCAGGCTTGCTCAGTGCACATAATCTCTGCAGAGGGCTGCGTCTTTCACCTGCACATCAAGATAAACGTTCACATTCCACGTGCCGAGAAGCAGCGCCGAGGCCAGCCAGGCGCCGTCTGTAACGACTGATTTTGTCTGTCCTTCTTAACTTATTCTTGCTGTTGCAACACATCTGGGCTGACACAGAGGGCTCAGGCTGAAAAGTGGGTCACTGTAATGTTTTGTAGACCCCATCACCACACTTACGAAATATTTTAATTATTTTTTTCTAGGTTCTAACAGTGTAATTGAAAAAATCTGATAATTTATATGTATAATATGTAAAGTTAGTTTTACAAAAGTACTAGGATTTTTTCTTCATGGAATTTATTTAACTTATTTATTTTGTGTTCATATTCAGCTGTTGGGTGATCACAAATCTTATTTTCATACTTCCCTTGATTGAATTAATGGTATCACATCAGAATACAAACATTTTTAGCAGTGAGCTGTGTAGAAAATAAAGACTATGTAGAAAACACACAGTATGTTGTGGGCACTAACAGAAACAGCCATGTACATGCTCCTGTGTAAGAGAAACTTGTACAAAGATGTATTTGCCAGGGTTAAGGATAAGAAAAGCGGATTCCGAAACAGCGAGGCCCCCTAAGCCTCTCTCCACTTCCTGCCTTCTTGGGGAGCACTGAAGGGCTTGCCAGCAAGATGCTTTCTTTAAGTTTACTCTATTCCTGTAAGCCGGCCATCAGTAACAGGGTGAGTGGTGCCGTTACGTGGCTTCTTACTGTTCTTCAGGTTTAAACATCCCCTTTTGGTCTGAAGTGTAAAAATGAATCTTTCTGAGCCTTAGTCTAGTTGCCTGCTTGCTCAGGTGAGCTCATTCCTGCTCTGGGGCTTTGAGTGGGCCCAGGTCATACACGGTGCTTGGCCCTGATCAAAGTGGCGGGAGAGGTTTCCGTTCGCTTCTCCCAGCTCTCCACACGTGGTCACACCACCCTCTGCTTGCAAGAACTTACAGCTATCCACAACCGCAGTCTGCAGTAGATGACAAAAATCCAGTCTGATGCTTTTGAATGTGATCCAAGGATTTGCCAGTGACACTGACCGCCTCCTGAATACCGCATCTCTCTCCTATCTTTCTTATAAGGCAATTAATATGGAAATAACACAAACCCACTGGGTGACTTCAGCTGCCGTGCCAGCATGCCCCAATCAAAAGCTCTGGAAACAGAAGCTTTGCACGTTTGTTCAGTTTGGAATTTGTGCATTTATTCTCCATCCTTGAGCTCAGCGACTAAGTGACTAGGTTACAGGTTGGACTTCTGCAAAGGAGGTTGTTGGGGTTCTCCCTCGCAGTCTTTCCATGACAGTCTCCACAAATCTTGGTGAGTTAGCAAACAGGTGGTTAGAGTAGCCTTCAACACATCCAGGTATTATTTCCTTTTTCCACAAATAAATAAAAGCACTATTTCTGTGGCCTGATTGTACCACTGTTTTTTTAAAGAAATCGTTACTTCAAAGCAGTTTTCATAAAAAATACAAAATCTGGCTTCAAATTAGCCAGCTCAAACATCTTCAAAAAGCACTATCAAAACAAGTGACTTATTGTCAAATGTCTAAATCAAAGGGGAACTATTTGTGTCTCTTTGCAGTGAAACCACTTGTTTTATACCAAAAGTTGCTTATTTCCACAACCTTCCAGCAACACCACAGACTCTGCTACTCTGTCTGTGAGTCCTCGATAGGGCAGACCCATTAAAAGCAGAGGGATTACTCAAGGGAAAAATACCCACGGGCCGCCGTGACTGCACAATCAGGCCTCTGGGATATGACTTCAGAAAAAAAGTAATACAAAGTACCATGGTTCCTCAATTTCCTTTTTCTTTCTTTATTCCCGTCCAGAGAGCCATAACTTCTAGTCATGTGTTAAATGTGTTAATAAAATATTAGGAAGTTTATTTCAATGCTTTGGGTTTTTTTGTAGATACGTTTAGAAAAGAATAGCTCAGCAATGTGAAGGTGTGCTTTCCATATGAGATTTTCAAACAAAGAATCATAAGTTGTTAGACCTTCAAACTGCATCATTTCATCTGATTTTTCAAATATCTCTATCTTAGCATTTTTTATGACAAAGGAATGATTGAAATACATTTTCTACAATTATTTTTCCATTAAAGCAAGAGCTAAACATAGTTAACATTTTTAATTATTCATATCTATACAGTTACAATCTAGTTTTCATGGAATCTATTTTCCCTTCAAGAAAAGAGTAGTAACAATGTCAAAAGCTTCTTTTCCAGTATTTAAAGATCAGAATCAATTCTCTTTGTGTTGCTGTCCTTACTAGGTATTCAGATATTTAGATGTACTGTACATATTAGTCTGGGTACCTTTACTAATATTCACAGTATTTAAGATTATAAATGCAATTTGTTGTTAAGTATGTTATTTTATTGTGTAAATTGTTTTGTACAATCTTTAAAAATCTACAGTTTTGCATTTGTAGATATTAAAGGTAAACAATTTATTTTGTGTTGTCCTGCATGTATATTTTTGCTGTAGATAAGTGTTGCTTAGTTTACTATTTCAGTACTTTCTGTTTAAATGAATAAGCTTATAAACTTTAATACAGTATATATTTTCAAAATATAAACTTTTATATTTCTGTGGTAGGTTAGGGTATGCGTTTTAGGCAATCTTTTTCACTACTATTAACTGTTCTTTTAATCTATAATACAATGGTTTTGTGCCAATAGTTTTTCATTAGAATAAAATGCTCTTTTAATGTTAGGGATAAA
>NW_020454982.1:4473379-4479962 GCF_003342845.1 Nothoprocta perdicaria
AAATGTAATACATTTGTGAATAAGCCTTACCATTAGGTATAAGAAATCTTTAAGGCTACATAATTGCATATGTAGCAGTAAGGACTTCCCCAAGTAGTTGCTGTAAGAAAGTTAATAAAATCAGAGTACAGGGCCTTAAGTTTTTCTTGTGAAAAGGATAATACGGGTTGTTTCTTCTGAACAACATAGTTAGACTTGTCAGCATGGGCTTTGGTAGATATAAACTGTGCATTTGTGCTCCCAACCACAATAGTTTAATCTCAGGCTTTGTGTGGCTGGGTCTATAAAAGTTAAATCTGGCTAAAGCCAGCACTCTTTAGGATACGCTAAAGAAGTTTACATAAGAGACTTATAGACAATCTTAATCATAGTACATTTGGGTACGCTGTATCCTAGATGTGTTATCTGTGTCTGCCCAATTAACCATATGTTTTAAGCCATATTAAATCTCTTTACTGCTACTTTAAATACTACACTGCAAGTCATTTGCTAGCTTACCTACTCACAGACAGGATTTCGATTTTTAGTGAGTAAAAAAATATTATGCCTTCCATAAAAATAAAGGACCAAAGAACTGCATTATTCTAACAAAGCATTAGGTACTTAGCCAGTGAATTAGTTTGACATTTGTGCTGAAGATTAAATAGTCTCTTTCTGCTACAAACACTGAGCCAAGCGCAAGGGGAAAGGTGTAGCCACTGACGTGTTGTCAAGAGTGGTGCTCAGCTGGAGTGGCATGTCTATTGGTAAGGCTTATTACCAAACCTTTGAGATGAAGCAAAGAACCAAAAATTCACAAATTATGTCAATGTAAATTTATTTTCAGAACTTGCACAAATAATTAATTGTAGTACTTTGCAAATTAGGCCCTTAAGTTATTTTGTCAGGATGCCATGGAACAAACTAAAAGTTTCTAATATTTGTAATGATGAGTACATATTATAATATTATAAGGGTACAGGCACCCCTATATCACAGTGTTGTAAATATTTTCTGAAACTGGTACAGTACTGAGGGACTTGTATCTTCTGATATATCAACTATTGACTGTCTAGATCAAATTGTACACAATTTATTTGTTGATGGTCCTGTAACTAGTGTATGGACACATTTCTGGGTGCCTTAGAAGTTGTATTTTTCATGTGTGTTAATATGCAGTATTTATACATTGTGAGAAGCTGCTTTGAATAAAAACATTGAAACTTCATTTCAATGCGGTGACTTTCAGTTTTACCTCATCAGAGTGGGTTTGATAAATAGTAGCCACAGACTCTTCTTTCATATTTTGGCATGCTAAAGCTATTCCACAGACTCCTGTATTTTGAAAGAAGGTTAGAAGGCAAAAGACTTCTTAAGAGAGAAATGGAACTTTAAAGTATTCATTAAAAAAATGCCAAAAAAATAGAGTATTATGAAATACTGCAAACACTGAGAGCAGGACTCTCTGAAATCATTCCTCAGGAATGATGTCATTTATCAAAGGATCTCATTTAATCAAAGGAAACCGTAGAGAACTGTGTTATGTTTCTATTATCATCACTTCCACTACTATTGGCTTTAATATATATGGGTCACCTAGAGTATCATGTGCCCAGAAGCAGCACCCACAGGCAGCATCTCAGCTCCACGGAGGGCATCAGATTTTGGAGGGGGGTTCCCAGGGCTCTGGATCTTGGGGGAGCCTGAGCCCCAGGGCAGCGTGTGCGGTGCCGGGCTGCGCCTGCCACTGGCTCACCGGGACTCGAGATGAGGGTTTCGCTGCTCCATCCCTGAGCGTTGTTCCTGCTCATGGATCTTCCATGACTGGAAAGGTAGCTGGAAGTGACTTTTGTCTTGGGGCAGAAAGGGAAGGATATTTTATCTGGGGACTCAGTGTTACCCAACCACCCATGCAGCAAGGCTTGCAACAAGTGACCGGCGCTTGATTTGAAGCACTATCTTTATGTTCCATCGATCAACTTGCAACTTCAAAATGACAGGCACTTAGTAAAAAATGTAGTAAGCTATTTAGAGCAGAGGATTGAGAAATCCAGTCTTGCTTCACCATCAACAAATCTGATTATAATTTATTACAGTGACTCTTGTCATAATTAACTTACTGTAATTTGCATTGGACCGCAGGCAACATGCACATGATGAACACAGTATGACATTTACATACCATGCAGTTAAAAAGGCACCATAAACATATAACTTATATACAAACACATTTCCTTGCTAGTGTATGATCTTTTTGTGATCTCTATCCTGCTTCCTTGATTTCAATACATCTTGAAAGTGTAAATCCAAAATAGATCTCTTTAGATCTAGACTCAGATTTAGATTTTAGATCTAGAAGATCTTCTCTCAAATTCAACTTTATTTACAACAGGTGGAAGGAAACGCATTTCAACTCACAACTGCCTTTTCAAATCAGAACTAGTCGTTAAGTTGAACTAACTAAGCAAGTTAAAGTATTTTCTCAGCACTGCAAAAGAGGTTAAAAAAAGGCGCTTTATAACTTCCATGTGCTTAGCTAGTATTTTCTATCAATCCTAGAGTAGTTGGTTGGGGGATTTTTTGGGGGGTTTTGGAGAGATTTTCATGTTATGAAGAAAGCCAGAGAAGCAATCTGCTCTAGAATTCAAACTATTTGAGTTGCACTGGCAACATTTTGCTTGAATTTATCCTCTTTCCTTGGTTTCACAAAATTTGCTCATTATAGATGTATAATAGAAGCAGAGCCC
This sequence comes from Nothoprocta perdicaria, assembly GCF_003342845.1. Lineage (NCBI taxonomy): Eukaryota > Metazoa > Chordata > Aves > Tinamiformes > Tinamidae > Nothoprocta > Nothoprocta perdicaria. The sequence goes on from NW_020454982.1 coordinate 4,476,106, forward strand.
TTCAGAGTTTTGTTGGATTCCAGTTATTACGTCCATCTGGGCTGACATGGCAATTTTCACCTGAAACTGTCAGAAGGTGCTATGGGCGAAAGAATGCAATTTTCCTTTCAGAAAAAGGAAACAATTTATTATTTAGCAGAGCATAAACGAATTATCACAGAGCATGAAGCAAAAGCCAGAAAGGCAGAAAGAATCAAGAGGTTTTATAAAGGAAATCTCTACAAGGATTTGTGTTTGCTACAATGCAGGAATATCTAAATATATATATATATGTAATCTCCAGCTATGCTTTATGGTAAAGCAAGGCTAATTGCTAGGGGAGGAATAAATTATCCACACAACAGCTTTTAACATGATATAATGTACAGAATATCATCCTTTCATGCCTCAGCATAAAAGTTATAATGCTACTTAATGAGTCGGGAACAACCCTAGCAATTACAGTTTCGTGTGTCCTTCAACAAATCTCTCCATGTAACAGGTAGAGCACTTTCAGTGCAGCTCCATGTGCCACTCCAAGCAAAACCAATGCAAACCTGTAACTTCAGCCCTCACGACTTCTTCCCACAATGCACAAACCAGCTACAGCCTAAGTCAGTAATGGTGAAGGTAACTTCAAAAAAAATCAAAAACACATTAACAGAAGGCATAGGTCCATGTCTTTAGTTCAAAACTTAACAGCAGTGGCTTAGAAGTTTTCAGTATGACAAAATACAACAAGAAGTGCTCTATTATATTTTAGCCTTCTTTATCTTCTCAGTCATATTTATCAACTTCTATTCTAAATGTCTGTGTAATTTGTTTTATTCATTGGTCATGGGTAGAAATATGGTTAGTCCACAACTGTGGAAAGAGAGATGAAAACGCTCTTTGCAAGTCAGAAGCATGTTTGAAAAATGAGGTATTGAACTGCTGCTACCACCCGAGCTGTTAGATACAAAACTGCATCTAACAAAGTGTCTGTAACAAAAAATGATTTAAACACTAAGCAGCAATCTTGACTTATTAGGATTAAGTTAATTACTGTCATCTAGAAATAAGTTATTCACACTCATCCAGAAATGTGTTTCTGATGTGTCTGTAAATAAGTGCTGCATTCTCTATTACACCAAAAAGATCAGCAATTTCGTACTGCTGTCCTCCAGCCTTCTGCTCAGTGATTACATATGCTGCCTACCAAGCTCCAGGGTATTCACTTCCTACAAGAGGTTCATTAAATGGATAAAGGCATTCACATAAAACTCTTCCCATGCCTAATTATTTGAGATCTGCATTATCTTAGCCCCTCACTTGTTTATTTTGTATGCAGCTGCAGCGAGCTGTTTGTCAGGGACGCAGACTCTGGCGCTCCATTCCCTCCAAGTCCACTTTTTGCCCATTAGGCTCATAATGAGCAACAACTCCAAACCCTTGCCAGCTGAGCCGCTGAGGGATTCCCTGCTGCTGCAGGGCTAAAGGTCGGGCGAGCGCCACTCGGTTGATGGGCAGAGCGTGCGGCGCCGCGCGGAGCGCAGTACTCCGAGTCAACAAGCTCTCCGCTCTAATCCTCCCTTTATTTGGGAAAGCAAGCCTTAATAATATCAGCGCTCTGGCCCGCTGAGGGTTTTCTTGCCATCATGACCTTTCATCACTCCTCTGCACAGGGCTGCTGCCTGCCTTGACATCTGAAAAAATATAGGTTGTTAACTATAGAATAAAATAAAGCAGCCTTTAAGTTCCTTATGTCCCTGACGAGGCCCATTTCAAGAAGGCAAAGCACAAAAATGCTCGTAATGCCCATCCCATCTCCACATTCACCCTGCACCCAGCTTAACCATAACAGAAGAGCAAGACCTTGTCCATTTTATGTACGTACATGTAACAGGATCCAACAGATAGAGGTATTTTTCTGGATATTAATCTAATGCTTACTGGAAAGACTCCTAACAGAAACACCTCAAAATGCACCAGCCATGGTGGGATTCGTTCTGTACGGCTGTAGCTAGCTAGAACACAGAGACACTGCTCCTCTCTACAAGAAGTTTCTCCAATCAAAAAATGCTTTTCCTAACATTTAATACAAGCTTAAACTGAACTCTAAAGAAATAGGCTACAATGTAGCTGATGTGAAACCTTGACTTTTCGCACAACCGATTCCAGTGGGAGAAAATCCACCACAGTGGCTCCATCGGGGATTCAGGGCACTGGCAAAGCCATGGGGCAAGTGCCAGTGGGGAAGTGAGTGCCACGAGTGCCTCCAACCCACGCTCCGCACAGCGCTTCTCCTGTGAGCAGGAGGAAGACACCCTATAGAAAGAAAGAATTTAGTGGCTTTTTTTGTCCTCTAGTACAGGCAACAACTGCCATTTTCTTCCAACTCACAATAGCTCTTAAATTTTCATTTGGGAGAAAGGCTTAAGAAAACAGCAATCAGCGAACAGAATGGCAAAGAGACTCACAGGCAAAAATCAATCCACTCCTACAATCCTCCCTTTGACAAAACTCCCACTGATCCCCTGCAGGCATCCCCTGAGCGCACGATGATTTCATGAGATCATCAGGATCTATAATACTAAATACTTGCACAGACACAACAAAAAGTACATTTTCTTAATGAAAATGCACTTCAAACGGTTGGTCATTTCCCCAAGGAGTGTGTGCACATGCAGCTTGGCTTCACAGCATTCTTGTGGAGGGTTTGATGAATCATGAGTTTTCCTGAAACATTTTTAAATGTCTGCGCCAAAGCAGGCAGGTTTGAGCTGCCTGCTCAACACGGAACTGACATCAAGTACTGTCTTTAAAAGCACAGGAAGAAAGAACGTGTGCTGCATGAGGCAGCATTACCTGGACTATTTTGCACAGAGATCAATTCTGGCATTCCTGTGCCTTTTCTATCTACAAATAATTTTTACCAGTTACAAACAGAAAACATTTGCACTCACATGCCCAAGCATCTTCCTGGTCTGAGGACACACATCTCTGTGAAATGCGAACAGTTACATCAGTTCACATGAGGTGCAACATTATTGGACAAGCAGGAGAGAAAGGGATTAAAGGAAATGGCAGGGATTTGTGACTGACACACTTGTTGATCAGGCAGCATAAAAATCTGCAAACTTTACAGCTTGGTAGCCTGTTGAATAAAGGTTCATGCAGATAAGAATGTTAAGTATTGTTGGGAATTTAATTAAATAGGGTCTACATTTTTTATGCAGAAAGCACAAGCAAGAGTCAAACATCTTAGATACTCTGCATCAAATAAGTGGCTCATTTTCTGGAAGGAAATCAAAAAAGCCCATTGCCCAGAACATCATATAGTCCTTCAAATAGGAAATGAATTTCATTAGGAAGGGTGCTTAAGTAGAAATAATCTCAGCATAGAGACTCTTCTCAGCAATAGCTGTTACTTAAGTGGTAAAATACTAATATAACTCTAAATCAGGTTGCACAAAAATAATATGTAATTACTAAAAAATGTGAAAAAGAAATTCTGCAATAGACTGCAATATTTAATTTTCATGCACTGTGCAAAGCCATTTGAAAGCAAAAAGGATTCTAGCATCTACTGTCGACCATGACTAATATACAAGCTACGAGACTTCTGCTTTCATTTACTGTGTAGAGGAGTATTTTCTTAAAAATCAGACTTTTCCTAAATTTCTCTAATAGAAAGTTTAAAGGGAAAAATGAAGATTTAAATATCCAAAGCACTGGAAAAGACCACTCACAAGCACATAGTTCCACAGCAACTTGTCTGCAAATGGAAATCTGATTTGTATTCTTAACACACAAAAGAATAAATGCATACCCAGTGGAAATGAGGCCAGCGATTGTTTCTACAAAGCCATAATAAAAAAAAATCCATTCACCAACTA
>NW_020454982.1:4479977-4525979 GCF_003342845.1 Nothoprocta perdicaria
AAAAAAAAAAAAAAAAAAAAAAAAAAAAAAAAAAAGGAAACAAAAAAAAGCAGGAAAAGGCTATCAGGAAGCCCCGGATCCCTGCTAAACAGCCCACTGGGTCCTGCAGCAGAAGCTGGTCCTCAGCAGTACTCTGTGAAAAGTATAGTATTCACTTCAAAAATGAATTTGAGCAGGGGTAGGTGCACCAAAACATTTTGCTATAGTTAGAAAGGCGCAATTTTGTATGTGCAAGTGAAAAGTGTTACTGCAAAAAAGGAAACTCACCATAGCCATGAAGAATTTCTAATGTAAGAAAATGCAAGTATTTAAAACCAAAAACTTTGTCAATAAGAGAAGAGGTCAAAAAAACAAAATATAATCTCACAAATATAATCTCACAAAACTGTGATCAGAACAGAAACTACAGGAAATGAATTGGAAGAAAAGAAATAGATAAAAAATATCTTTGGTAGATAACAACTAATAATACAGAGAAATTTTCATTTTCTAATAGCCCTTCTTACTGATGACAGTAGCTCTCTACTTATGGTGTAAATTCAATAAATAGATGACACCTAACATGTCCCAGAGTTGCTCAAAGATCTTCATATTCCACAGTTATAGCCACTAGTATCTCAAGATTAATGATAGACTGCAGTGAACGTGGACTCTAGCTCTACAGAAGTACTGCTTTCACTTAAATCAGATTTAAGTAACATTCATACAAATACTGTGATGACAGATAGCTTATAAACACACACAGTAATTCTTAAAATCTAATTTTATTTTTACTCTATGTGGAACTAAAGCTTGGCAGTCTCTTCCATACTAAATTATTTTATGATTTTCAAGCTGGAATGCTACCTCTCTGCACCATTAAATCCCTCAGATTTCTTTGGTCATATTTCCCCATGTTCTAAAACCTGAGGAACGACCACACTACACATCATGGCAATAAGGGGCCTCTTTCAAGTCAAAGAAAACGAAGCATTTCTTCACGTATTTTTTTTTCAAAAACCATATCAATGTGAATTAAATGTCAAATTTAAATAACTCTTTTGAAAACCTATCCTCTGTCTTCACAGGAAACTTCTCTGGCAGTGTTCAGATGATTTCTCTGGGCATTTAGAGCTGTGCCAGCAAAACCTTTAAGCAACCCCTGCCAAGGGCAGGCTGTGGTGGCCCAACCCAGCAAGCGGACTGAAGTCACGTTTTGAGCTTGTGTTCAGCAGCACAGCACAATACTCACATGCACAACCTCCACATGCCCAAAATATTCTTCCTTGAAAATAATTCCTCAGACCACCAGAGATGGACTGAGCAGTATTGGTTTTGAGGAGGCTTGAATTAGTTTTGCCTGTGTATTTCCTACCTGTGATCTGTAAGAACACTGAAGATTTCTTAAAATACTGGGAAGGCCTTATACATTTGACAAAAAGAACAGTACATTTTTTAAAGATTCAAACATTTTTTGAAACACCAGAAAAATGCATTAGCTTCAAATGATATAATAGGAATTATAACCTATAAAGTCAAAAAGCCAAGCCCACAAGCTTCAGGTGAGATTCTCACCCAATAAGCCAATTAATACTTGAAAATGAGAACATTTCTATGCTGCAAGATATCCCAATTTTCACTGTGCCTTGAACATTAAGGAAGATGACATTTATATTATAGGACTATGATTTGCAGCAGGTTAATGTTCTACTTTGTGAGCAGATTACCAAGAAAGAGCCTTCCAATGTAATAAAAGCCATTTTTTTCCTTTGGATTCAGAAAGCTGATTTCACCATATAACTGAGTCATCAAGGAGACTGCTGAGCAGCAGCCCCAGCCAAGAAATGAAGATTAGATTGCATCTGCTGCTGCCCTTTTACTCAAACTCATTTGAGCTTCATCACCACACTCCGGTCGAGACTTTCCTTATGCGACATGCACAGCAGTTTGTTTCCCAGATGTCATGTGCATCCACATAGCGACTGCTGGAGCAGACTGGAAATCTAAATCCTACCCTCCCAGAAAAGCTCCCGGGTCACTCGGTTACAGCAATACTCTCGTTCCCAGACTGGCCTGCAGATTATGGAATTGCTCCTTCCAAAGAGAACAGTTTCAATGGGATAAACTGATAAAGCCCTTCTCCACTTCTAAATACCCTGCTCATTGTTTGGGATCCAGTTCTACATTGCAAGATATAGATTTAGATTTCTCAAACAGATGAAGGAATTGCACATTCATTTCCCATATTCTGGGAGAAGCTATGATATTGGATAGAAGGGGAGAATATATCTTCATTGGCTTTTTTACATTTTTCTAGACATTTGCCTGCTTGGTTATGGATCCTCTGCTTGAACACCTACCTCTTGTTTAGATATCTCAGCACTTACCTTGCTATGATTACTTAAACTTTAGGATTCGGGCATTGTAGCGCTGGCTAAAAACACATATGTAATTTCCCTGGGTAAGCTGAGCCCATGGACTCATTCTGCACCTTTCACAGAAGGACACTTAGGCTTGAGCAATGGCTGCAGGACGTGCCCCTAGAGCCCAGGTGTTGTTCTGCAGAATTCAACATTCTCTTTTTACAGGAATTATGTAATAGCACATGAAATAAAGGAGAACCTACCCAGGGCTGTAGCATGCGTAGTTAGAAAGCAGGATGTTACATGCCAAGTGGCAGCATAAATTACATTCAAGGAACCTTCCCAAAATGCTTAGTAAATGGCAAGTCTTGTAATTAAAACAAAACCAAAGAGTGGAAGTATAATCATACTGTCATCACAACTGACAAAAGAGCCATGGCAATATACATGCATACAGTCAGAGATCAGACAGTGATCATTTATATATAATATAGTACCTTGCTGTCCTAAAATCAATGGCACATTTTTCACTAATTTGCAGTGAGCAGGATCAAGCCCAGACAGTGGATATGCCAGGTTTGCTCATCAGCCTCCACCTGGTCTTCACACATCGTCTCATTTATTATAACCATTGCAGTAGGAGGAGGTCTTCAGGATCAATACGAAGCAGAAAGTGACACAATATGTTTGTACATGAGATGTAAAAATGGATTTTGAGGCTGAGGATCAAGAAACAACAGGGGAAAAAAGTAAATAGGAAGGTGCATAGGGAAAGGTTAGTAGTTGACACAAACTGCTCTCTACAAGAGAGAACTGAGAAACAACTTCACATACATGGAGTTAAATCCAACAGGGCAAAGCAAAAAAAAGTCAGTGAAGAAGTCAAAAGTTGAGCTTTGTTACAAGAAAAGGCAGCTATGTGCATCTTTTTCAAAAGGTACTAAGAGGAAATAAAATGTTCTTCTCAAAATTGAGACTTGCTATTACTGCATTTATAGATTTCTTGTCAGCCTTCACGGTGAGATATATCAGAAAAGAGTTTTTAGTGATTTGAATGGACGTAGGAACTAGTCTAAACAAGAGGGGCAGAGTAATGAACTCCTTAATTCACAAAGTATTTTGAAATTGGTAAATAACAGTGGTGGAAATGTCCATAGAAAAGTAAATATCCATAGAAAAGTAAATGTTCATAGAAAAGTCCTTACTTTCTATGGAATAGAAAACTGAGTGTTGCCTGAGTGCATAAGGACATTAGCAAGCAAATAAGCAGTAAGTGGGTGTCACATGATCAATTCTCCAGTTTAGTGTTATGAACTACGTTTGACTCAGAGTATGTAAAATATATATACTTGCACAGTGACTGATACCAAGATAAACAAATAGGGGCTGCAGCTGAAGAGCTGGTTTAATCTCCAGCACAGGCTTGCCTCCTGAAAAGCTCCTGTAAAAGCACAATCTTAAAGTCTCAAGGACTGACGGCATTCGAATGATGCGAGGGTGGAAGACTGAGATCTTTTGCTACGTTACTAGGCATTTACGAGAACAGCAGCAGATACTTTATTACATCGTTTCATCATATTTATGATAAATTTACTTCTCCTCCAAACCAAGCTCCAATTGAGATAGCTGAACTCACACACGCAGGGCAGAATTCATCTTGTTTACATTATGTGTTAGTTACAACCTATTTGCTTTTCTTCTGATTATATGTGCATTTCTAAATCGGTAAAATTGTATCTGAAAGTTCAGACAGAAAAAAAAATTCTTTTTTTTCTAGTTAGAGTACAGCCCTTAGCTACAGAAAATCCAGTTTCAATTTTCTACTCTGTCACCTAGGAAATGGGTTTGGTCTAAATCAGCAAACATGCTTAGGTGTCTGTCACCAAAATCACCTAAACTGAATTGTTTCAATAAAGCAGTTTCTTTTTCTACCCAAATTACTACATTAAGCCAAGAACTGATCAAGTCTAAAGACAGAGAGTAATTCTGTAAAGCTTCTGAAGAGCTCAGGGAGCAGAGGGGAATGGAGACATATTTCAGTCTCAGCACTCTGCTCTGCAGCACTGTCTCCTTGCGGGATACCAAGTTCCTCTGAAAAGTAAACACTGCATCACACACACTAACCATTCATCCACACATGAAATAAACTCTGATCTCCAGCTAAGTGAATGCAAAGCAAAGTGGCTAAGAAATTGGTCACTGAATAACTACATTTGCAAACAATAATACTTAATTGCATGACTGGAATCTCCTCATCTCTTTGGGGCATGCACTGAGCTCAGGGCTAAAGCACAGGCTGATTTCCAGTGTTGCAGCCTTGGACCTCACATGAAGAATCACAAAATTTTCACTTGCCTTTGACTAGATGCTTGCAGATGCCAATCACGTTATCTCCACAGGAAACCCTCCAGCCCTCCAACACAATTTATACAAACATTGGCCTCATTTCTGAACGACTGGTAGCTCCCAAGACTCTAATGTATTCACTATGAAAGACTGGACATTTTCTAGCATGAACTAAACAATGATCAACATTTTATGACTATCAAGACAGACATACAAGAAAATATATTCAAGAAAAATTTAGAGGAAGAAAAAAAGGTCCCAAAATACCTTTACTACCAAGTTAGATATCATTTGTGAAAGGTGACTGAATCTCAGCATTTAGCTCCAATGTAAAGCAGATAGTTGCCTGTCTCCTGATGAATGGCAGGAAGTATTTTCATCTTAGCACAATTCCAATTTTATATTAATAAACTGGTTCTTGTTTTGTAAACAGAATCAATATCCTGTTAAAAGAGATTCTCAGAGAAAAGCAGGAAATTAGAAAATATTAATCAAACTTCTGTTTATGAAAAAATTTACAGACAGTATCTATATTTTGATGTTCTTTGGGGTTTTTTTTTAGGTATACAGACACATGTACATACTATGCAGTACTCTACACGTATGAATTACATACTTATTTGAGATATACAAGAGGGTTTTTTTCCCCTCATTTCAAGGTGATTCCATGAACATTAAATGACTGTGGCGTTTATTTTTAGGGATGATGAATTAAAAATACTGTAGATATTTTTAGGGTGAATCACACATCCAAAAAAATCTAAATTTACTTTTGCTGCTTTAGAATTTCTCAACAAAATTCAGTGCATGTTTAGCTGAAAGAAAGAAAATCTGTACTGGAAAGCAAAGATCGTTTAAAATTATTTATCTTACTGTAGGTATAGCAAGTCCTATTTTCCTGTCCTTCTCAGGGAAACTCAGAGAGTCGAAGGACATCAGTTACATCATTCAAGGCATTCTAGAACCTGGCTTGCATTTCTACCTTCCTAAGGAATTTCTAAGCTCTCCAGTTTTTCTACTGAGAAAGGGCAAAAATGGCTTGGAAGAAATGTATTCAAGACAGAAAGAGGCCTCCCCTGGGAAAGAGCCACGGAAGCAGGATGAGGAGAGAGGCCAAAGGATTTGAGGAATGAAAGGAGGTAGAAATTTGGGGGAACAAAATGTCCAAAGAGATCAGCAATGTGGTTTGGCTTGTAACTCTGATGAATATTAAAACCTTTAGAAACTATTATTTGGACTAAGTGTAGATAAGAAGTCTGGACGTAAGAGAGGAAAAGAAAGATTGTTCAGTCTTGCTCAAAATCTAAAATCATACAAAATAATATTCCAAGATGAAAAAAAATGCGCTAAGGAGAAATATTTTTATAAAACAGAATTACGTGCAAGTATAGATTTAATTATGACTGTAGCACTCACTATCAAGCAGATTTCAAATCACCTCACACTCTGGAAAGGTTACTTTTAACAGAAATGTACCCCATCTGGACTCTGATTTTAAACCTCAAAATCCCGCTTCTTTGCTGCACCAAACTATTTTAACTCTTGTGCTGCAGGAAGACCAATGGAGGAAGTTACACTCGAGAAGAATACACCTGAAAATACCAACCCTTCAAATCAAACATCTGCAAGCATCTCTAGAACTGTTTGCAGCACTCAAGTGCAGCTTTATTTACGGAGCTCTTTTCTCTTATGTTTGCACAGTCACAAACAGCGACTGTTCATGAGGTCTCCTGGAATCCTCACGTGCGAGTTTGCAGTGATGCCTTTGAAATAGTGGGGAAGCATTTTCAACCGTGAGTGGGACAGAGCAGCTGTGAACTTCTTATCTACTGTCCTGCAGCTGTGATCCCTGGGAACAGCCGCTCGCTGGTGGGCTGGTGAGTGGCAAAGGGGATAGGACTGTTTTTTCGGTTATTCATTATTCATTCATCCCAACATGTTCTTGGTCTTCAGGGTGGCGGGGGGAAGGAAAGTAAAGCTATAAGGAGCTTTCAACATTTCTACCCCTCCAAGAAGAGACTTCAGCTACTTCGAATCATTTCTCTCCTGTCTTGCTTTTAGAAGTTACAGATTGGTCATACTCTCAAAACTACATACCCCTCTTCAAAACTGGGCACATGAATCTCTGAGTTTTAGTTTGCAGCTTCCAATATATTCACACAAATAGAAATATTCATAAGGGAAAACATAATAATGCAGATGCCTAACTGTACTTGACTATTTTGCAAGTGCACAGGCAAGGGCAATTTGGCACAGAAAAGAAAAATATGAACTAGAGGCTGCCTGTTGAGGTTAACATACTGTGAATAAAACCCATAGATCATGGACATATTTCCCTCTATTGTGCTCTGCCCTTCATAAGTGTTTTCAAATAAACAAAATAATTCTCACTTAATGCATCTTAAGTATCCCTTTGGGGTGCAATGCAAACTGTGGCTCCAAGGACAACTGTGGAAAACCACTGGGGCCACAATGTACTTGATATAAGAGATAATTTTTGAAATACTAAGCTAATATGGAACAAATCCTCTCCTGCATGTCAGGAGGTCAGGCTTTAATACAGCCCTTGGATAAATGCAGAACAGTAGCCTCAGATACACTGAATCTTACAGTCACACATTTTGATATAAAGGAAGCAGTGAAACCTCCAGGTGGGTGGAGAACTTACTGTTGAATTATAAAAAGATAAGATGTTTTGTTATTCCTATGCACTGAAGAAAGCAGAAATATAGAAATACAGCCAAAGTTTAAACAAAAGTGTCTTATTTTATATGCCTGTACAGAGTCTCCATGATAGAGTTGCATGTGTAAGACTACAGACAGCAACATATAATCACACAGACCCTGCAGTGAAGAATGGGTTTTTCATGCTGTGAAACAACAACAAACACAAGACAAAACCCTCTTTGCTAAGAGAAGCTTTCCTAAGGAGCTGAATGTTCTTGTTCCAGGGCCGGTCCCTAGCATGAAGCATCATCTCACAGTGCAAGCCTGTCTATTAACCCAAGTTTTTCCAGTGCTTAGAATTAACCCAAAGCCTCATGTTACAGCCATCTCTAGTCCATCACATCTAAGAGGCACCAATATTCAAAAAGGTAAACTTAGGAGAAGCTGAATTGTTGTTTGCAGCATTTACGAGACCTCAAATTCAGCTCAGTGGACATATTCTACCTAATTGTTAACTTTATGTTCCAGCATTTATGTGGACGGATGAAAATCACATTAAGAACAACTTCTTTGAGTCTAACTACAGCACTCCCTTGTAACATTTTTAATGCAAAGAAAAGCAAAAACCACCTTATAAAAAAAATTGCTAACCCATTTTCTTGGTTCTTACCGTTCTACAGGAAGCTATGCTAGTTTTTTACCAATCTGTATCACCTACCACAAACAACCCTAATCTATCCAGGCAAATTGACACTCAATATTCTCTTACAGGTGTCAGTGAACACAGTGGGAAGCTGTGAACACATCAATTTCTCAGACTAGGTTTCTCAGTTTTAAAATCAATATAAGATCCAGGGTAAAACTTCTGCTATTTTCGCAGCAAGAACAACGTCTGAAGACCAAATACAATCTGTGGATTTGCTATTTCTCCTCTCGTAAATGCTCAAATAACATTTTTCTGGTGGTATAATTTTTCTTAATGTCATTAATTGATAGTTATATAGTTAGCCATGGCTACCATGCTGCAAGAAAGGTAGAGAAAATTATGACAAAATGGCATACAATATTGTAAAATCATTATTTAAAAATAGATTCCCAAGCTGTGCACTATATACTGTGATTTACTAAAGTCGATGGAGCTGTAATAATTTGCCTCCATGGAGAACCTTGTCTATTATATGATTGTGTGGAAACATTTCCCCCCCTCAATATTGATACAAATATCAAATCTGGGATGTTTTCTTTTCAAAGCTCCTCCAGTGCATGCTGTATTGCAGAAGGCACTGAACACTAGCAAACCATAACAGCCAGAAGAAATCATATTGCTAATTTCAGAACATGTAACTGAACATGTAACCTGTAACTCTTGCAATGACAGTTTACACAGTAAGAATTCTTGTAACACACTGGGCCGCAGATTTGCCTCTTGACTGGATCAAGAGCTCAGGTTTTAAAAGTCTGTTTTACAGTTCCACAGGCCATGCCACACAGATGAACCCTGCTTTTATTGCTGTTTAAGGGCATTGCTCCCAACTTTAAAAAATGGAACAGGGTTGGTCAGTATGAAAGTGCCACGGGGCTGCCGGGGATACCCAGCCAGCTGTCCAGTCAGGGCCACTTCAGAGCAGAGGCAAAAAGCAGCTTCCCTTGGCTTCTGGCTGAACCGCTCAGTGTTGTGCAGAGACTAGGGCACATTCATGTCCCCACTTTCAAGATCTCAGGAGAAGGGGATGGAGAAAAAGAAACAAGATCTCGCACTTTGTTGTAATTTGAATTGGCTTTGCTTGTTAAACCAGTGCCTGGGGTTTTCGTGGCCTGGCTAGGAATGAAGGGCAAAGGATTCACAGTGCTATAAAACACAGCCTCTCCGTGCCGATCTTTTCTGTAGCACACAGCCTCTGCCCACCAGGTCCTCTCTGCTTCATCTTTACAGGTCTTCATCAAAAGAAGAGGAAGAAAAAGAAGATGGAGCATCCAAGAAAATAATCACCTAACTAACGGGGAAGAAGAAATTAAGAAGCAGTATATTTTCAAAATATTTCTTTCAGCTATGAAATACATCTTTGCCAACATTTTAACTGACAGTGCATTCAGGAGCTAGTATGTTTTCCTGAGGCATACTATAGTAACACTTCTTTATGTTCTCTATTTTATTCAACAAAAACAACAAACCTGCAAAATAGGATAGAAAATAACTACAGATAATAAGAAATCAACATGTGAAGATTTCAGCAGCAGAGTCCCTAAAGCTTTTGCGTGCACACAGTGTGCAGACAACCCTACTAAATTCTTAGTTCAAGCCTGCAGAGACAAAGGTTTAAAGGTGAAGACAAACCGTTGTGCTGGTGGAAAAGGCTTTATGTCCACGTGGTCACCACCAACTCAGTTGCAGAGGTTACTGCCCTTTAGAGCAACTCCCAGCTGTTCACTTTAAAAGGCCTCAAAACCACCTCAGCCAAAACAAGCTAGATGAGCATAGCCCTACCTTTTAAAACTTAAAAAATCCTAGACAGACGAAAGTTGGCCTTGCCTTCCCCCTCCAATCGGCTCCTCTTCTCCCTCATGTCAGCAACAGCACTTAATTGGCCTCTTCAGGCATCAGAGGATGCTAAACAGAGGCAAATAATGACTTTTTATTGAACAAGAAAAAACCTGGGGGAAGGAGGAAGGCAGGAAGGGCCCTCTTCAGCTGTAGTCCTGGTGTATCCTGGGTTCAAGTAACTAAGAGGCCATGGCTCCAGAGCTTCAGGATGTATACTGAAGGGAGAATACAGGTTAATTTATTTCACTTGATGAGAATTTAGTTGTTCCCTCTCTAAGGGATAAAACATAGACATAAGAATCAGAGAAGAAAAAAAATCTAACCTTAAGTACATTGCAAAACTGCTAAAAATCATCCCAGGTCCTACTCTCCTTTGGAATCAAGACCTCCAGTCCTTTTTCTGACAAGAAAATCTTCCATCATGCAACCATTTAGAAAGACTGTTCAGATTGTTTTATTTTACATTTTCCAAACCTAATGCACCAGAATGAATAATTACACGACTGTTCACCCTGGCTATTAGTTTTAGAGTTCCCTATCGTAAATTAATTCTTGCCTCCAAGGCCAAAAAAATATTTTTCCTTCTCCAAAAACAGTTCAGAGAATGGCACGGGTTTGATCAAGAAATAAGAAAGGAATCTGTCTTCCTCTGTGTGAGAGGAAGACAGATCACTAAAGTTTAGACATATAAAAAAAAATAACAGCAACATCAATTTTGAGGCAATGTATACTTCAGCAGACAGCACATCAGTCAGCTTGGTTTATAGAAACTGAGAAATGATGTTTTAACTTGTACTATTGCTACTGTCAACTAGAAACTCTCAACTTTGGAATAAAATAGATAATGCTGTCATGTTCAAAATTACACTTATTGCTTACACATATCATAACTACACTGTTTGTCCTATATTTAAGGTTACGTCTGTGCTCCAGGGCTGTTTTTTTTTAAAAAAAAAAAGGAAATCGGGGATGTGTAAGAGCATTTTTTAACACATAATATACAATGTCGTATGAGTGAAACAAAACCCAGAAAGGTGGAAGTGCTTTATGGAAGCTGATTCAAAAGTCCTGTAATAGTACCCTAAAAGCTAATTACACCTTAGCTCTGGGAACTGCACTTCCAAACACAACAGCAACAAGCTCAGACCAAAACCTTCGGAGCTCTTCCGTTTCCCCCTGCCCTGGATAACTACTTCACCACACGGCTTTGTTCTTTGTTCCCAAAACTTACAAATGTTTTAATGCAATCTGGAGAAATCTTAACACTGCAGAATTTAACCCGTTCCATAAGAGTGCTCTGTGCAGATCACTCCAAATCTTTTATTTTCTTACAAAGACAAGCCAGAGCAATCATCTCTGCACCAACACACAGGGGTGACAACGCTGCACTGGCTGTAGCTAGCACAGATATACCGAGAAGCCAATTGCCCCTCAAGCAATTATGGCAATTTCAGCTAATAAATAAGTCATTGGATGAGGTCTGTCATTCCATGTGGTCTATGCACACCATAAGATATCTTTCCACGCCATAGCTGGCACCCAAGCTCTTACCAGGGCCACATACCCAGAATTTGCTGAACTCGGTGTGTCCTAACCCATAACAACCCCCTCCAAGAATGGCTGTTTTACAGCCAACATTATTTTATTCCCCTACTTTGAAAGCTGACCAGCTAATAAAATCCCATAGGTGCCAAAACATTGTAATTAAGCCAGAAGGGTATTATTTAACCAGCTTAACAATACTTGAAAGAACATTTACAAGTAGCAACACAGAGGGATCAATAACATCCAGAGGACAGGAGTAAAACAAATCCTTGAAGGTTTGTCTACTTGAGCTAACTGTCAATCATTGAACATTATATATAATACATACCCTTGCTGGTCTAGGCAATTCACAAATACAGTGCCTCGCAACACGGCCTTTGCTCTTCATGGAATTAACCTCTTTAAATGATCATCATATCCCCACCGAAAAACATATTGTCTCCTGTATTATT
Source organism: Nothoprocta perdicaria (assembly GCF_003342845.1). Lineage (NCBI taxonomy): Eukaryota > Metazoa > Chordata > Aves > Tinamiformes > Tinamidae > Nothoprocta > Nothoprocta perdicaria. The sequence goes on from NW_020454982.1 coordinate 4,491,872, forward strand.
GACTGTTCTCTTTAAAAAAATTATAATAAATTTTTGTTGTTTCACATGCCTTGTTATTTCTCTGCCTCACCTACTTCACAGTAAGATCTTCGGGGCAGACTTTTATTTCCTAAGGCTGCAATGAAAGCACTAAACCAAATATTGCTTTGAGCACTGTCTTGATGTCAGAACAATAAAGGACAACTTCATCCAGGCATTGCTTACTTTCTATCTAAAACTTCTCCTCCTCTGTTTCTTTACTGTAAGAAAACGACACTTTTCAAGGCCTTCATCACTGAAGCCTGCATTTGATGAAGGGAAGATTTCAAAGATTTCCTCAAGACGCTGCTCTTACCTGCATGTCTGCCACTTTCTGGTGCAGACTTCCTTGTTTTGTGGACTCCATGTCCTTCTGTGTATGCACACATCTGTTATGGGCTTCTTCAGTGCCACTGCCACTTACATCAGAGCAAACACAGTGTTTGTAATCAATACACAGCAGCAATGAAGGCAGGATGGAAGGCAAGCCAGCGTAGACTGGCTAGGAGAAGACGTCAGTTCGGTGGCTCAAATCAGTTGTGCAGAACAAACCTGTCCCTTCCCCACTGCGGGAATCCCCTCCCTGGCCTCCAACTGCCAGACGGAAGTGGTGGCCGAAGTGTCAGATCTCCTTCCTTGCCAGCACACGATCATCGATCCATGTCACCCCAAAGCAGCGCAGATCCTGCTCAAAGACAGCTCTAGCTGCCACTGCTGTTTCAGCTTCTGGGACAAACAAAATACTGAAACCTCCTAGCTGAGATCACAGCGAGAGTCCATCTTTGCGCTCTATTTCTTTTCACTTTACTCCGCCACAGTTTCTTACGTTTACCAGCAGATAGCTGTTCTCAGGAGCCCTGAAGCCATCTCTGTGAGGGTCAGAGCAAGCTGAGAGGAGGGAACATATGGCGCGATGCAGTGCTGAGGCATTTCTTCGCTCTTTCAGGCCTCCCAGGCCTTAACAGCGCTGTGACTTGGCAACATCATCCCTCCTTGTATCCTGCCTGTTCCTGCCCTTATAGTTTTACACCAAAACTCTAAAATTCTGCACATCTATGCAGATGAACGGGAGGTTATGGGGAGTAGCAGGGAGGAGAGAGCCAGGAAAGGAAATTTCATCTTGGATCCTGACGCCCCCCGCTCGTCCCTCTCGTGCACTGCAGCCATCTTGGGCAGGCGGCCAGAGTCGTGCGGCCTCCGAACACTCGCAACGAATGGGACAGGCCCAGTATGACGGTTGCAGAAGAGTTCTCTGATTTGATAGAGACAGGTTGAAACAACCAAAAAAGTGACCATCTGTCAACAGTCTACCAGAGACAGACAGATTTTTCCAGAGTCACACAAAGACCATACCCACCTCCACCTTCTCATCACTACCCACCGGGTTAGTACCCGCCAGTCTAGGTGCATTCAGACCAGTAGCTGGATTTACTTAAGACTGCTCCACAGTTCTCTCTCAGGCAATACAGAAACCTCTGGCATGTTCATCTCCCACCAGTTCATCCGCAAAATAAGCCTTCAAAGTACATGAGAGGACAATAACCTGGAAATGGCTATAACATGCAGGGAGGTGTCACAAAGTTGCTGTCTCTTGTGTGACCAGGATGTTGGACAGCAAATCAGGCAACACAAAGTACAGGCAGAGGCGAGAAACAACCCTCTTGGCTCTTTGCCCCATCTCAATAAATGTGTCCAGGTGAAAGTATCCTGTTTGATTTAGAGACATTTCACATGCACTTTATACAGGTACAAAGTGCTGGACTTGTCCCACACCTCTGGAAAACAAACAAACCAAGGTCTTTAACTGCAAGCAGAACAAGTGCTGCTGGTGACAGGACTCAGTCCTGTCCTCTGCCTTTTCTTGAAACTGTCCAGTCACAAAGGCAGTCCATGGGTGTCCTCAAATCTGCAAGTGCAGGAATCAACCTGGCTAGTCTCCTCACTGGGCAAGTTGAAATGAGAAAAAGTGTCTTCCGAACAGTCAGAAAGGGCTGTGTGCTAACCACTGGCAGCAAGAAAAACAATCACAAAATCACTGAAGAATTTTATGGGCTTTCCAGGCATGTAATCGCCAGTTGTCTCTAAAAGGCAACAACTGCAGCAGCAGCAAATGCTGAGAAGCCTCTGCTGTCTTTTCAGATATTGTCTTAATAAATTCTTGCTTTTATTTTTGCTTAAATTTGCTTGCATAGAAATCCAGTCTTTTCACTGCTCCACTAATTTTGTGCCTTCTGGAATGCAATACTGTAGGAAACACTGTAGTGAGTTCAAATCCTGTTCTGAAGACACAGTAATGACACATCATTGTCAGCCCCAGTTTTCATATCCATTCCACTTGCACTGCAAAGAAATCAGGGCCCTTCCCCACCGAGGTTCTCATTAAAGGAATTTCAAAGGAAAAATAAGTTATAATTCAGAAAAATCCATGCAAATAGAAAATCAGGTACACTGTATCCTGTTATATATTTTGAAAATCAACAAAAATACTGACATATCCAAAACTCTGTTTCTCCCATTATCATGGGTGCTGAATACAGGCAAGTCTTTGCCTCCAGTCCCATACGCTCACATTAGCTCCTCAGGGTCATGCACAACGACTCTTCCCCAAAATTATCTAAAAGCTACATGGCAGAATGGTAGTAAAGAATGATGTGAGACTGCAGATATGAGTCTTGACAGAATTCAGTAATGTCAAGGAGAGTCATTTACCTCAGCAGTGTTTGGACATATCCTAGTTAAATTCATATATTTAAACGAACAAATCTGTCTTTTTTGTTGTTGTTGTTTTTGAGGGGGTTGGGTTTTTTTTGTTTTTTAAGATTAGAAAATGAGGTTATTGTGGACAGTTCAGGTATCCTGTGTCTGCAGATGAAGTGCATGCTTCTTTGCAGTATGCACTACCAATTAACTTTCTCAGGTAATGAGGTATAATCCCCCCTGAGAAAACCTGCTTCATCTGTAATATATTCCCAGCAGAAATGCAGAAATTTAACAGCCTAAATTCAGATTCATGAGATTTATTCTTTAAAGTACGCTCTGAAAAGCTACAGGAATAAAAATTTAACATAGGAATCCCTTCTACTGTTTTACTGTCTGGCCAAACAAGGCCATTTTAACAACTAAGAAAGGTAAGAATATTTTATGATCAGTGCCTGTATCTCTATGTGTATTAAAAACGTTCAGCCAAACTCTGTAGAAAACAATGAAGATAAATGACTGTTGAGAATTAATTTAGGGCTTCTGCTATAAGATGTCTCAAGTTCTCATGTACTAAAGGTAGTGAAATTTATGATTTAGTCTGGCTTTTATTCACTGCCACTGTAATAAAAAACAACAATTTGCTGGCAATATAAATGGTTTCCATCAACATGAATAGTGTCATTCAATGGACCAGTATCTGCTTTCACATGAGCTCAAGTAAATCAGAAAATAACTGCTTAAACATGAATTATATTAATACAAGTTTAAGAATGAAGTATCATACCTAGACATTGATTTTTACAAGCAGTTTGCTAATGAAGCCCTCTCCAGCAGTGTTTATATCCCAAATGAATGCAGCGCCAGTCATTTGGGTAAAATAAGCAGCTCTTTCAGATGCCTAAGTACAGAAAAGAAGAGCTAAAGAGGTGTATAATGGTCTCTGTAAAAGGTTTTGATGACAACACGTCAGCTTCGTAAGCTTGTGTCCTAGACTAATACAAGTGAACACTCAGCAGACCAAAAGCAACACTGAAACACGTGGATGACTTAATCGATTGTTAAGTCTGCGGTGCCCTGATCTGACAGCATGATGCGAAATTAAAATCTAGGAAATCTGTCAAAAAGCATTTCCTCTACTTGGCAGAATTATCAAGTGTTGTGTCTTTTACTCCACACCCATTCAGGTCAAAGGGACTACAGATGATGGGAACACCAGGTAACTGTAAACTGCTGTTACATTTTGTCCATTCCAAATCAGTAAAAACAGTCCTTTGAGACAGAGGCTTAGCCTGGCAGTCAGCTTTGCTCTGTGCCAGGTACTGGAACTCGAATGTGTACGTACAGTCATACTGCAGGGTGGAAAGGAAAGGAAGCAGCTCAAGCCCTTCTCCTGCACCCAGCTCTTCCCGGCTTGCCCCAAGCAGAGCAGAGCTAGCAAGGCACTAAAAAAGGAGTGAAAGAGATGTGCCTTTCCTTGGCCATGAAAAGATGTCCTTGGTGATGGGAACTGCATGAAGAATGAACAACAGATTAGATGAATAATTACTATTCAAAAGTAGGATTTAGATGTTAATGCAGAAGATGTAATTCATGAGACAGAATGACACAATCCTATACAACTTAAAGAGCGATTTCTCAGTGAGCACACATACTTTCATACCCCCACTTTTTTCCCTTCCCTTAACTGTTTAAAAAAGCTGGGGAAGAGGCCTAGCACACAGAAACTTCATGTATCTCTAGCTTAGATGAATATGTACCCATTTTTCATATGTTTGAGGAAAAATATTTTTAAAGAACTGGAACATACAGAAAAAAATGCTCATAAAGAAATTGTTTCAATTGTTTCTAGCCAACAGGTATTTCCATGCCGCACATGAGGCAACACAGGAGTTTTCTTACCTGAAATCTGCTCGTGTAAATAAAGAGCCAGTTTTCCATACAGAAAAGAGAAAGTACTTTATTCACACTTCTGCTGGCTTCACAGTCTTCAATCTCCAAACTTAATCAAACTTCACAAGTCACTTCATCAACAAGTGACTTCAATCACTTTTCAACAATTTATTTTTGGTACAATATTACTTTTAGAGCTTATGGTCTTAATCTTCAGAAGAGCAACGGGTTCTAAGCTCTCAATTCAAGTTCCACCCTTAAAATGTACTCTTGACAAATGTCCAGGAAGGCAGTAAGTGTTCCTGTGAAGCTCAAGTGCAAAAACATCTCATAAAATGGATTGCAAGGAGAGAATTGAGGAGATAGATTTAAGAAAATGCAACTGAACAAAGCAGTAACATGGATTATAGGAGAGATTTGTTTTACACATCAAGATTTAGAAACAGTCTCCTAGCAAAAATTCATCTTTGTTTCAGAGCTTTGCTGCATAGCGTAACAGAGAGGAGTCTGTACTTCCAACTTTCTGGCTTCTGAGGTTCTGTTTAACTCAAATTTCACAGGCTTTCTGGAAAAAAAAAAGATCTACAAACAGGGAAGGGAAGAGTGAAACAAGATAATTCAGGTAAAGTAACTCAGAGCACTCTACACATGGCTTATAATACCCACTTTATAGCAAAGTCAGCAGGAGAGTGAAAAGGACATTCCTAACCCCTCATCTAAACACTAAACCACAGTTCTAAGAAATAAATAATAATAACAACAACAATAATAATAATAAATTCACAAAAAGCATGGTCCTACAGGGGAGAAAGCAGAAGAAAACAATTTAATTGAGGTAAATGATGGGTTTCAGAGGTTACTGCCTGTCTCACCAATACCCTAGTGACCACTCTATCTACACCCATAATTAGGGCAAGCCCCTCTGTAACTGCATGAGATCATGTTTTTCTTTCCTGCAGCAGTAAATTATTGTACTTGCCATCATCCCTCTCCACAGATTCTCTCAAAAAAAAAGAATATTTCCAGAGTGTATTTTGCTATTTTTTCATTTTCAATATCACTCTTACTATAGCAGAAGAAAAAAGGGAAAAAATGCATTTAGGGTCTGAGAAACAAAGATATTCCTTTATTAGGAAAAACAGAAAAAGAAGGGGAGGGAGAGAGAGAGAGAGAGAGAGAGAGAAGCAGATCATGCTGGAACTGCCAATTTTCTGTATCCTTTGAGGATTAGATCCAAGCTTATAATTTCAGTGAGCAATTATCTAAATAGAAATGCTCTAATTGCACTAGGATTGTGTTTTCTCTGGAGTGTTACTTCTTTCAAGTATCCTGCTGTTTATTTATTTTCAGCTAAATAAAAGGTATGCTGAGCTACCCAGCGATTTACACTGCAGTAGGGCTGCTACCCAGGTACATGGGAGATTGCCGGTACAGAACAGAAACCCCTCTAGGCTGTTCTAACTTACTAGAACTAAGTCCATTGCAGTCTCTGTCATAGAAACTCACAGCTTAATAGAGAAAACAAAGCAATTCCTCCTGGATGCTTGTCAATGAGCTGCTTTGTTGCCTCTGGAGTTGCTGCCAACACAGGGAGAATTTGGGAGCATTGATGCAGGGATGAGCATCCAAGGGAGCATCCTGATCCTGCTGGGCCAGGTACCCTCAAGCTGGAGGGGCAGGCAAGAGGCCACTATGGGCACAGCAACACCCAAGGCAAAAAATCTCCACAGCAAATTGTACTGACTGTCCAAAAAGGGTCCCTGGTCCTTCTTGTCTAGAAACACAGCACAATGCCAAGAGGAAAAAGCAGCAAGGTCTCCTCAAAAAACAATGTGCCACCATCATTATGGGACACATAATTTCTAAACACTCAGGCAGCAGTGGAAGTTTTCCTGCTGCACTGACTAGTATGAATACTATTTAATAATAGCATGCATACTATTTAATATCTTAATTTGCCTTCAATTTTTTTATATACAGTAATACAGATGCAGAAGAGGAGGAAAGTGCCAAAACTAAGATTTGGAAAAGATAAAATTCAGGAGAATTCATGAAAATTAAGCAGTTACAAAAGTGTGTAGAGGGTACTCACATATCAAGTCATAAATAATTCCCTAAGAATTTCATTATTTTTTCCAAATTCAAACAGACAGTAACTGCTTTACATTAAAAGAAAAGAAACAATGAAAAGTGCATTCCTCCACTTCCTGTGCCACAGTTAACTGAGAACTGGACAGAAGTCAGGATCTTTATCTACTTTAACTTTATTTCTGTTTAGAATAAATTGTATAATTTGGTGTAAATATTTTCAAACAAGACAGCTGCTTTTGGAATCATGTTTGTGTATAAGCCTAAACATCATATTATTTACTTTTACTATGTAAAATGTGCACAGAGCACGTGCTGATAGACACCTGTGACACAGGTCCCAAGGCGAAAAGAAATGCTAACTAGAAGCTAACACCACAACAGCCAGGGACTGAAAAATATGTATTTCAAACTACCTGTACTTAAAGTTGATTCTTTATGTCGCTTTGAACATTGCCAGTAGAGAAGCAGTGTCTACTTACCTGTCCTTTAACAATGAGCAAGATGACTGGAAGGAAAATAAAGGTGATTAATTTCTTGTCCAAAGCTGTCACTCAAACTGATGGAGCAACTAGGTTTTTACACAGCAGAAATAAAGCAGAGATACACCCCGTAATTTTACTGCTATTCAACTAAATGGAGAAGACCATTTAAGCCTGGGACACCCAGCAGTAGATCGAATTTTACGTGTGCATATGTAGAACAGGAGTGACCAGCAAAACAAGGGTCAGCAGAGCCAGCACAAGACTAAGAACTCATCTTGAGAGAAAAATCCTACCTCACCAGCCAGCAGCTTTCCTGGAGCAGTGCTGAACTTCAATCATTTAACTGTAATTATCTCACAGTGTTACACAAGTTTCACACATAAAGGCACTTCCTAAGTTCAGTATATTTTAGTGATTAAATATTTGGGGCAAGAGGAACAAACAGATGTTTTCTCCCTTCTTCATGTCTACCTGCCTAGAGCTGTGAGCTCAAGGACTCAAATTCTCCACACAGAAGCAGAAACCATGACAGTAATCCTTTTTATTTCCTCCAAGTCTTTATCAGGATTGAGGCTCTAGAGTTAGGAAAAAGGACATGGGGACTCCATCTAGATGCTTGAGCCATATAGCTTATATGCACATATATACATTATACGTATATTACGATATTCAGCAGTGGAAAGAAAGGCTTTCTGAAAGATGAGAAATCATTTCTTCCTCTGTCTTCTAGAAAATGTTTTTTTTACCAGCTTGTCAGCCTCTCCACTTTAAGGATCACCACCTGTTGAAAAGCACGTCAAACATTCATTGGAACCAAAACCAGAGCAGAATGAGAAAGTAGTCATTAGCATTTGAATGTCTCGTGCAAAGTAGAGCATCTTTGACAAAAGGGATGAAAATGCCCCATTCCAGCAGGCTGCCAGCTGAGGCCTTGTCTGGGAGGACAGGGAGGCACCTGGAAAGAAGCGGTCAAGAACGAGTTGTTTCTCACGTATCCTAGCAAGGGCTCCAGGTAGGACGCTGTCCCTCCTCCCAGAACTGCATTTTGGGCCCAGTTCAACACTTGCACTTGAAGAATGCATCCAAACCAGGCAAGATAGGCACAAAAATGTTAGATGTGTGGATTTCAAGCAATAAGACAGGTACTAATCATTACACAGCATCATTACATAGCATCAAGGTTTTGTCAATAGAGCTAAAAGTGGACGTGAGGATACCAAAGGAACTTGGCTGGTGGAAGCTTCAAGTGCCTAGACAATTAACAAAGTTTCTTTATTTAAACAATTACTGAGCTAATGAGCTGTTCTACATCAATAAAATGCTAGCTCAAATAAATTGCACTAGTTTCACTGGTTCAAATCCAAGCTGTCTCTCAAATCTGCATTACTGTGAGTTATGAGATCTTTACAGCAGTCATCTAAATTCTCTTCTGTTACCGTGTTTACATATCATAGAAGTGTTTGGAGCTGCACTACTGTAACCATGGCAGTTCACTCATTCACTGTGGACTATCGAACCATCTTTCACGGACCTTCAAAAATATCCTCAGGGCATGGCAGTTACTAAGAGATTGTCATCTTCCTTTTATTTTTAGAATGGGCTCCTCAGAAGAGTGTTTAATCTCCACCAAAGGCAACTACAAAGTATATTAAGTCTCTATGGCTTTTCAGATTTTTATGTACCCAGCCTAGCTAGTTTTGCATACTGATTTTTCCTGGCACCTTTTGCAAACTACTGCCTCTAACTCCACATGTTCTCACTCATATTATTGAAATTATGTCTCTTACACCTTCACTATATCTACTGGTTCAGTACTTGGAGTTTGTATCTGTACAGGACAAAAATGATGATTCTGGAATACTTGCACAGACAACATTAAAGAGTTTTGCCTTTTTGTATTTTCAAGTTAAGCTTGTTTCTTAACCTATGCTTTTTTGTGAAGCAAATTTAGGAAAGAAATAGTGCTTTTCTGGCTAAAAACATGGAAATAGCTTTAAAGATTCATCATTTTAAGACAAAACACACACAAAAAAACAGTCTTCAATTAATTTGATAGTTTCACTTTTATCAAAATATTTAAGGAAGAGGCATCCTGAAGGATCTCAGATTGCAAGATATATGTTTTAAATTCTTTAATGAACAATCTTTGCGTTCTCAAGTCACACTTTACTTCCCAAGCTTAAATTCTACTTAATCTCTGCTTCACTCTCTCATATCTCAGTGGAAGTCGGTTATGTAACGTTTTCTGTGTTATTACTGGTTGCAGCAGTATTGTATGTCTATTTATTATTAGCACAGTATTCTCTTGTCACAGATTCTTTTCTAGCTGGTGCAATGCTGCTGACTTTCTTAAATATATTCTTTGAACTGTGCTCCCAATTTGCCGTAAGATTCTCTTTTATTTGCAGCTGGCTCCTAAGGTAGCCTTCTCTCTCTCATACATATTCAAATATCAAGTAGTATATATATTTCTCCTATATCTTATTAATGTTTTAGACACTTAGATAAAACTAAGGTTTTTTAAAACTGAGATCTGAAGCAGTTTTCCAGGTATGCCCTCAAATATACCAGAAACATTACATCAGTTGATTTCCTGCAGGTGGAACTTCATCTAGAATTTGACTTGATACACTGATTAATAACATTCAACAGATATGCAATGACCATGGTTCCCACGAACCATGAACATAAACAATCTATTCTGTGTATCCAAGGAACAGACAATCTTGAACACTTGCATCACTGTATGCAATTATTCAGCATGGTTTCATTTGCTTTTTAAATAAGTAAATAATCCTTCTACTTATGGACAAATAATTTCACTGCTCTAACTGCCTTAACAAATCAAAGATAAAAGGATACAGACTATTCTCACACTCTTAACTTGTTTCATTCCTGGTCATGACCTCTCACTCCCAATAGGCAAAATGCATGTGTACAAAAGCAAGTAGCATATTTCCCATTTTATTGCCATCTTTATGCTCTAGAGCAATAGCTGTTTTTCATTTAATTCAAACAAAATATTTGAAACTATCACTGCTTCCACAAATAGTTCTTCTTTAACAAAAATGAAGGGGATTATCACGCTGCCTCTGAGTTTCATATTAATATTGCTTTTCTTCTGTCTTAAGCCAGTCTCTAAAGGAAGATATTTAATAGCAAATGCAGATGTAGCTACACTAAGTTTGCATTTAAAGCACTAGATGCAAGTCAAGCATCAAGCTTGAAAATGTCATCAGTTTGGAATTGTTTACAAGGTTTATGAAAAGCAAGCCAATAAGTGATGCTGAAATTAAGAATGCATAAGTAACTGGAAGTCTATGCCAAATGTATACACTGTGCACCACAAAGCCAACGGGTCTGAATATCAAACAAGAAAATACTTAGGAAAAACAAAAAAAGTTATAATTTAGCCTACCTTTGGAGAATGCAATGCATCACACACGTGTTATGCTGCAGTAAACACTCCAAAGCTTGTAAAAATACTGTTTACATTAATGTCTTCATTTCCTTGATTTTTATTAAGTAGGAGACAAACAAATAACAAATTCTTTGCAGAATCAGAGTTTGGAGCTTTGCCAAGAATGGTCACATCTGAACAACACTATTTATGACTATATACAATGCAAGAATGTTAGTCATGTAATATGTAATGAATAACTTGATGGTGTTTGTGACATGACATGAAATGATGAGAACTTGAGAAAGGTATAGAGAAGGTTAAAAATGGGATTTTCTTCCAGCAGGAAGCCAATACATGCTCTAAACATTTTCAGAAAGATATTTTCTAGTTCTTGCTCTTTTCTAGCTCCAAATCCATGCTTATCACTGCTGGCCTTGTTCAGTTCCATATCTATATCAGTTTACTTATACATAATTTTTAATTTTGTATCAGTGATTCTGATATAATAAAATTATTATTTCTAAAAAAGAAGAAAAAGAAAAACTTCTTCTCTGAAAAGCAGAAATATTCTTTGAACCTTTGTTCAAGGAAAGAGATGAAATAGAGCTCCCAGAAAAAAAAAAAAAAAAAAGTTTTTTGGTATTGTTGCTTAGAAGATATGTGAAATTGGGTTGGAACAAGGAGCTATTTATATATGGAATCGAAATGCCTGCAACATTCTGTACCTCTGCCACTGGCGGAGTCCAAATTGCAAGGTTTACTGTGGGGAAGTTGTATTTTTTTTTTTCCAAGTTGTGATGTTTCCTTATTTTTGCTTTTCTAAAGCAACTCCCCATTTTCCTGCAGAATGGCTGCTTCCAGCCCTTACTTTGCTACCTCTGTAATAAATCTACTGTGTCTCGCAACGCACTTGCTCAAACCGCTACATTTGCAACACAGCACATCTGGCTTCATGCATCATTCACATGGGACAAGAGCCACGGCTTTTAAAACTCCAAATTTGTTACCAAATGCGGAGGTCTCCACATTACCATGATCATTCTCCCTTCTGCTCCACTCCAGTCAACTCCTCAGTGTGTAGCATCACTCCATCCAATTCAACCAACAGGTTAATGAGTTGTTTCATTACTTTCAGTGCAATACATCATATGAAGGAAATAAATAAAATGTTTTATACATGTTATTACTGATGTCTGGTCCTTCATTGAGTATAGAGGAAGTCTATGAGATCAGAGAGTCCCTAACTGGGAATTTTACTACATTAGTCTTTGCTGAACCAGAGTGATATTTCTGCTTTGCAGCCCATTCTGTGATGGCAGCAGAACGACGCCCACAGCACTTCCACACTTCCTTCTAACTCTTTAAGTTGTCTAATGCATTTGGAACTATTCATATCATTTACAGGCGAGCCATGAGATGTTTATATATATATATCGATATATATATATATATAAATATATATATATATACTCTTCTTTGTCTCTAGCCACTAGTCTATCATTAGCTGCATTAAGATTTATACCAATAAAAGGGAAAAAGAATAGAAAGAGAAAATGACCATCATCCTGAGGAATACCTTATTTTCAGTAGTCATGAGGGTTTAAACCAGAAGCAAGCATTTATCTGGACATTGCAGAAGATGTCACATTGTTATGTGTGCAGCTTTCTTCTTCCTTTTTTTTTTAATGGTTTTACAGTGTAAAATTTGAGGAGTGGTTATGTCAAGTTTTTAGTATTCTCTACTAGCTGCTAGCCTTTACTTGCAATTGAATTACGTGAATCAATGGCAGTCAACAAGATGCAGAATTCAGAGCCATCTGAGTTAAGCAGCCCCAAAACTAAAAAGAAAAAAAAAAAGGAAAGGAGGGATAAGATCAAGAGGGGTAGATGAAAAGGAGTAGGAGAGGATAACAGGGTAGGGATGGTTCATTGAACTGAAAGGGGCCAGGTACTAGCTGAAATTTCAGCATTATAAATAGGACATTATGTAGCAGAACTAAAAATAGTAGTTTTATTTTTACTTAATGTTCCTCACTGCTGCCTGATGACCTAGGGAGGGAGGGCTTAGAACAGAGAATTAAACAATTCCCCAGAACCACACAAACACAACAACTAGCCTGACTCCAATGTCTCATTGTAAACTGAAAAATTCAATTTTTTAAAACCAATTTAAAAAAAAATCTAATTGAAAAAACTCTCTGCAATGCTGCTATTAAAAGAATGCAATAGATTATAATCCTTTCTGCAGAAAACCAACAGCAATCACAAATTCCCTGTTCACATAGTTGTTTGTAGCAGAAAATCTCTAGTGCATCTAATCTGATTCCTTCATGCATTTTATATGTAAGCATTGCCCTATGCTGTAAGCAGCCTCTGTTCAACAGTAATATATATTTTCATTCTCATTTAGGTTTCTAGTTAGGATTGAGCGGGCCCAACAAGGTTTTGCAGAGAAGTGCTATGAGAATCTGCCTCCACAACTGTCTTGGAGCAGCAAGTTGTGTCTTACTCTTTCCTAAGGACCTAATTTGTGCTTAAACAGAGAATCCTAATTTAGCCATGGTAAAACAGCTGCTTATACAGCCAGCTGCTAAGTGGCTTTCGTATTTTGTCCCATAAAATATTGATGAAACCAGCACAAGTTTAAAAGACCAAATTTGGCTCTAGTTGCAAGCCCACATCTCTCATCCTCAGGATGAGCACAACCTGAAACCATGGTTTTGGTTCTGCTTACAGAGATAAGGGGAAGCTGTGAAATAACAGACCTGATTCTGAACTCAAGTTCACAGGTGTTTAGGTCCATAGCTTTGTTTTGGGCACATCACTAACTGAAATGAAGAGTCTTGATAGCCTGGGTAAACCTCAAGTCTGTTTTTGGATCTATCTATCTGCTAAACCCTGGCCTTTTTACAATATACCACAGACCCCAAGGTGTTATACAGAAGCATTTATTCAGCACCACTTTCACAGGAAGCTGAAATAAAGATGAAAATATAGTGATTTAACTTTAAAGAGCAACCCATAATTACTTAAAAGAGTTTACAGCAACAACAAAAACAACTTGTATTACTTGTCATAGCTGGTCAAGATGAAATACAGGTATTTATTATAATTATTTACAGAAAAATACTTAGCATTTGTGTAATTTATATCTGCAATATGTAGTTACAAATCAACTAAACTGTCACTAGTCAGTCATCTTTTGGGCTGAAAAATGGTTAATTCCATATTTGTTGTTTTTATGTAGTACTCCTATGCTTCCTTAGTATTAGCAATTTGTTTTTTCTGGGGATGCTTAGACTCAGAACATCATTCTGCACATAGTTTACATAATTCTAATATACTGAGTAGCAAAAAGGTAGATGATAATCCAAAATTTACTGCTATTTTAGCTTCTTCCATTGTCTATCTATTCCCCAAGGTTGCCTTCTGCTGCCGTAACAATAGAAGAAAGCAAGAAGGGTCTGGATTCTCTGCTGTTACATGCCATGATTTATATTTCCATTTAAATGAACACATTGTGAACCAATTATGGAAAAATCTAGCATTCCCATTGGAATTACTTTGTCTGGGGACTTGATTTTTGATTTGTTTACCCTTGAGGCTGTTAGGAAGCAAGAAAGAGAAGAAGATTAAATAAAATCAGACCACCTGCATTCCAGTAACAACTATGCAGTCACACACAGTTAACACTGATTTAATATGATTATGTGGACTACATATAATTACAGCAGCCTTAAACGAACACCACAAAGTAATTCATAGATTCATTCCCAGTAATGCTAGAATAAGAAAAAAAAAAGAATATTTCATAAATATTTAGCTCCAAAAGCTATAGAAAAGTGTAAGAATTAAAAGGGGACATAATTTTCAGGTTGCAAAGACAGCCCATTTGGCTTTTTTCCATGAACCATGCACACAGCTAAGGTGCCACTGGGTAAGTCATTACAGTATTACAGAGTACCTTAAGAGCAGGCCACAAACTAACCACTAGACCACGATGCAACCCTGAAAAAATCACTACTAAGTTGCTCCAACACTTGTTGTCTTTGAGAATGACCTCTCATATGCCCGGCCACTTCCAGGTCAAAAATCCTGGGGATTTGGGAAACAAGATTGCCTCTGACAGCAACGTGGAAGCTCTGCTTCCAAAATTTGCCAGAAAAATAAAATAATAAAATGAAGAAGGTAAGGTTTAATGTTCTAGCCCCACCAGGAATGGGACTATGTGTAAAGCTGAGGTGCTGGAGTGGAGGTGGCAAATCCAGCCGCGTGTGCCCGGTGGGGCCGGGGGCTCAGGCCTCCCGGGAGCCGCTGGCACTAAGCGCTTCCCGTGACCCTCCTAACGCTCCCGTTAAACATTCCCGCAATCCCGGGGCAACTCTGCTTCCCGCTGCGGCAGCACCCAGCCCAGCTGCAGCTCAGGTTCAAACTGCCTCCCGGGAAGGACTGTGCAAGGATAAACCCAGCCCAGCTCCTTCCCTGGGAGGACCAGCCCCTGCAGCCCATGCTGGGGCCGTGAGCTCCCTGCTTCACCTCTTTAATCACAGTCAAAATAACCCTGCCCCAGGATGTTGGCAGCAAAGGTCCTGAATTGCTTTTAATCGCATGTTTTATAGAAATATAACACTGCTGATTTCATATGACAAAAATATATGTTTCGTAACTGTTCTTTCAGCACCTTATGGATTACGATCACTTTGGGGCCTATCTGGTTGTACCTGGAAAAGCAGTACTAAGCAGCCTCAGCACCTCGCTGGTGACTGTAACACCCCTCCACATCACTTTTCTTTAAAGTATTTGAGGTTTTTCCCAAAGCAAAACAAGCCATCAGACTTGAGGCAGTTAAGTCCTATCAGTATCAGTAGGATCCTTTCCAGGTGATGAATCTCCCAAAAGACCTTTCTGCACAGTTACCTTTCTGAAGGTGGCTTGTTTTGTCTAGGAAACTACAACTAGGAAAAAAAAAAAAGAAGAAGAAAAAGAAAAAAAAAAAAAAAGGAAATGTAAAGCAATATCTCCATACCAATATTCTTGGCCTTTAAAATGTCATTGGATAGTTCAAAAGAATAATTTTAAAGAATGGCAGTTCCCAAGAACAGTTTATATGCTAAAATGCATTTTCTTCCCACTGATATTTTTGGTGGACAAAATACACAAACGGCTAACAGTAGTTTAAATAGTTCTGAGGAATGTGTTGCAAATTTAGTACTCACTTAAAAGTTTATCTTGAGAGATCCTCATTTATTTTACCTTATTTTAGGTATTCCACAGAAATTTGTTTTCATTTATATCAGACAGATGTAAGGTTAGCCATCAGGTATTCTTTTGAAACACTGGCAACCATATTAAGAAATGGCACTATATTTACATGTTATAAGGCAAAGTATACAGCACATAAGAAACATTCACTGCAGTGATTCACAGTATGCATAATTTCCAACAGCGTGGTTTTCAGAAAGTTATAGATACCTACAAAAGTAACAGTCAACTTATCACTGTGTTTGTGTGCAATCACCTCAACTGTTTAGTGTATGAGTATAGTGCATGAGAAAAGCATATAGCAGATGGGAAAAGCATACATATTGGTGTAACACCAGGTAAAGGATTCCAGCCTTTACCTGAGAAGTACAAATGGTCACTTCAAGTGAGTCTTGGCTTTGCTACCAGATCTAGGGACTAAACATAGTCCCTACTACACACAGACCCTACTACACATCTGCAACAAATGGTCATGCCATAACTGCTTGAGTGTGCTATTAACAAGAATGAAACAAGGACAAGACAAATAGTTTAGTCACAGTGCATTAAAAGTCAGATAATGCTACGTTTTGTCTCTTAATTAAAAAAAAAAAACCCTAAAAATCAAAAGAAAGGATAAGAGATGCAGCCAAAAAATGAGATCTGATGTAAAGCGGTGTAAAATGTATGTGAAAGCCAGTGCTGTGTTATGAAAGTTAACTTGCACAAAGACCAGACTGTGCTGCACACTTCGTTCTTATCTCTGCATCAGTGTGGAGCCCACAAGCACCTGCAATAGCTGCTGGTTTTGCTCTCTGGCACTAGTGCTTGTGAGGCAAAGCAAGCTACGCAGCACCAGGGCACTCACTGCAGATTAAGAGTGTCCATAGCCAGCTTATTGCCAGCTAGCTGCAGAGCACTCACTGGAACATATCCCACAGTAATTTCCCTGACAGACAACTGTTTCAGACTATTCCTAGTAGAACTGAGCACCAACACGGTGTCTTTGCGGGCAGAGATTAGCACCAGAGCAAAAGCCAGCCCTGCGGTATGCACATTGTGCTGCTGCTGTGCTCAGCAGAGCCTCTTTCCTCCTACTGAAAGGAAAACAAGACGTCAGTTCTTCATTTCCTGGGAAGACAGACTGCGCTGCAAATGTCAGTGGATTTCGAACCCTGTTTTAATAAAGCACTGACGTCCACATAGTTAGAGGAAAAGAGACACTACAACAAATTAGCCCTCTCTAAAACTCCCTTATCACATTACCAATATCCTCCTTTTTCATGGCTTCACACTAACTCTGTTGCTGGAGGAGTGGGAAGTGTCAGAAATAGGGAAGGGAAGAGCAGAGCAGTGCTGCTGACAGCCGTGTTAGCAGCTGTTTCTAGCAGTGCTCAGGGATTTTGCTGGGTAGAATTATCACTCCTTCACTTTGTTCTCCTATCCTGGGGTCCTATCAGCTTATATTATACATAAATGTGGAAAAGACCATTGCTACAGCCAGGTCTGTATGACAGCTTCTATTTTGCCTTCCTAGTGATATTTCCTCCCTTCACTTTTCCACATGAAAAGTCTAAGAGCTTCTCAGACATGATGCAACAGAAAGTTTCAAATTTGTTTTCTTCCCTTTCAAACCTACTCTTTCAAAAAGAACAAGTAGGAGAAAATGCTTCTGTATACAAATGGCATTAAGATAAATTGGTTCCAAAGCCTACAGTTTATTTCACCCACCATGTCTCCTAGTCACCATTCAGCTCACTTTAATAAGCAAGTAAAAAACTCATTTGATGTTTCATCCTTAATAATCTTTTTTTTGTTTTGTTTTGTTTTGTCAGATTAACTCCCAGGTATTATTACACCAGCCTTTTTCAGCTTTAAGATCAAATTAACAACACAGCCCTTCTCAAAAAAGTGAACAAAACCACAGAAATTATTGGCCTCTCTGCCATCCCAGTATTAGTGAGCAATCACCAAAGAAAAAGAGGGATCAATGTCATCATAGTTGCACTAGAGAAAAAAGCTTGTAAAGCAGATGTGTGATTCAAAGTATCAATATAAATTGTGCATAACTTCAGCTTTTATTTGTTAAATAAACTGATCTTTGGAAATATGATTCTGACTAATAAATTAATGTTGAATAGTTTGGGAGTTCTTTGTTACTATTTCACTGAAAGATCCAGGCTCATAGAAGCTGACGAAAAATAATAGATCTAATGCTTTTACACTAAGGCGTTAGGTAGCCTTTTCTTTTTTAAAAAATTTAGGATTAGATGTAACCCCGAAATCTATTTAAGAGTTTGTCTGAAGTAGATTTCACTTATTCCCACACAGGCGGAAGAATCAAGGATGCAGAGTTCCCCATTTGTTTTTTTTTTACCAAAAAGTGCTCTCTGAACTAACTCCAAAGTGTATTAATAAAAAGACTGCAAAATTTCCAACTCAAGTATTTAATTCAAATGATATATCATTTACTTATTCTGAGAAATCAGAGAACATGTCAAAACAAGCAGCAGTTGCTTCAGTTTTTCTTGGAACTCTCACTTTCACTTTTTACATAAAAAACCTTTGTGGTCAAGCCTCACAAACTTAACTAGGTCAACTCAAGTATAGAAAAATGAGTAAAATTATTTTTATATCTAGATAATCTCTCCAAGATACATCACAAAAATATCGCTTTGTTCCAAAAATAAGTGCATGAATTAATCTGAAAACCGAGTGCCAACTTCTTCCAATGAACTGTGAAGTTCATTGTCAAATAGGGCACTCTTTCTTCAAAAAGCTTGAGGAAGACACATCTAGTACAACTGGCTCAATAAAACAGGTTTTATTTTACATAGTCTTGTCACTGAGCAAAATAGAGAAGTCATTTCAACGCAAAAGGTTAATCCATTAGATACTCAAAGAAGCAGATCCATTACAGCCAAGGGTTCCGATATCAATTCTGATGCATTGACAGACTGTCCAGGACCTTCCGCAGTTTGAGAACAAATGAACATCTATAGGCTAACAAGGCAGCTTGATTAGCACAATACTGGTTGACTCATCTAACTGAAGGGTAAATAATCCTTTCTTTCACTTTACCATAAGCTTTTTCCACAATAGTTGTAAATTGGCTTCACCTTTGTACTAGATTATGTGAAGCACAACTAAGCTTATATTTTTGGCAGCAGTGTTCTTCAATGTCATTCAGCACACTTTGATTCTACTGCACATAAATCAAGGTAATGCTTTGTAAATCCCTGAAAAAGGCCCATTCTGCATTTTTAAAGGGCTGTGCTTCCGGTATGATAAGCAAATCATTTTATAACAGTCTAGGCTCTACTTACTGTTGGCACAGAAGATTCTAAATCTTTCCTTTTCAAGACTGATTTCATCCTTTGGGCTCAAATAAATGTACTAGAACTCCATTTATTGCTTTATAGGCAATTTTTAATTTCAGGCCACTTCTTTTTTTTTTTTTTTTTTTTTTTTTTTTTNTTTTTTTTTGATAATTCATTTAGGCAGTGTTATCACAACACTACAAAGAGTGAAGGAAGAGTCAATCAATATTTTGCAAGGGGAAAAAAGATGCAAGAGATGAAAAAGAAGCTGCTAAACACACAAAACATGCAGCTCAACACAAGTTAGGGAATATAGCAGTCTTGAGTACATAGTACTGCACACACATTGACTCAGCATTACTTAACAGTCATAACAAAACTCTACCAGAATATACAGTTGCTACAATAGTTTTATTTAGAGACAAAAACTAAGTTGTAAGCATTTTTTCGGTCCCCAAATTTAGCTCATCTTTCTGGGAATGAGCATGTTTCAGGTGTGTTTATTTTGCTATAACAGCGAGCTACAGGTCAAAGTTACGTTGTCAACTATCAACCAACCGTCCCTGTTGATATACAGTTGCCCAACTACAGTACAGCTCAGAGCTCTTCTGAGCATTGATCTACTTACGTTGCATCTCTGCAGTATCTGCCTTGTTCTTGGCTCTGTTTTCTTCATGCTGGAAGACAGACACAGAAATGAATAGATCAATTATGTCATAAAACAGAGTCAAACTTGAAGTCTAGTGAGGGTTAATTACAAAGAAACAGAAGCAATATCATTGATGCATTAGAAATGCAGTTCTTTTTAATATCAATATATTGATTCATTTTTAGTTTTAAATTAATATTTGATTAAAATATTTATTTCTGAGTTTGATGTTATTAAACTCATGAGTATTAAAACATTCTTCTTTGTTGGTTGATGTTTCTAATGGTAGAGGGAGAAAAACAAACAAAAAACATGTAGCATAGGGCTTCAGTATGACAGGATATCACATCTTAGATACACGCATAGGCACATACTTCCAATATGCTCCTGCACTACAAAATTCTGAAGACTAAAAATCTTACATGTCTTTTGTTGGGAGTCAAAAGGGGAAATCTTCATGGATTTAGAAAAATTTCAAGTCAGTGCAATATTTGCTATACATTTCATGAAAAGCAAGTTATTCTTGGCCTTAATTAAAGCACATTTCTTCATTTTTTAAAAAATAAGCATTAAGAAAAAAAGTCTTCAAACATTCAGATTTATGTAACAGAAATAGACTAACTTAAATAAACATTTTAGTTATTCACTCATTATATTAGATGCATATAACTGAAACTTTACACTTACAGAATGCTAAACATTTTTCCATGCTACACTGACAATACTTGTAATCTTTGTAATGCTTTATAATCTCACTTGTAACTGTCTGTGTCAGATATGGCCAACAGTGGAAGCAAAGGGAGACATGCATGTTCCTTGCTCATATTGGTCTCAACACAATATCAGGCCCTGAAAATTCATATGATTAAAGTCATACAATTTTACCTGACAACTGATAAATTGATATCACAAGAAATATAAATTCAGTCTCATATACCCACTCCAGAATGTACCTACATTTTAAGGTCTATTTATTGATTTGCACTGTACTTAGTAAAAAAAAGACACTACAGTCATTCTATGAACTTTTCAAATTAATCATTAGCTCACTGAAATGTGTATCTTATCTCTTTTTTAAGCACTTCTGCTTCTCATGGTCAATGTCATTGCAGTGGCCAAAAAAATTCAAAACGCTGTGCTAGTAAGTTGGGGAGAGAAAAGCAAATTTAACCAATCAAAAGTTACTTCCTTTGAAATTCTAAATTTCATAGAGGATACTGGCATTTTGCAATATATCTTGATTTTTTTTTCCTTTTTTTGGTGAAAATTAATGTTTTGTAACTTTCTTATTGAGTACATCAAAGTCAAAATTCCTCCCAAGCCTAATTTGAGCTACCCTAGCCTTGAAAGTTGATGCTATTCACTGTGCTGTATAATCAGATTAGAATAAAATGCACAGACTGAAGCAATGAAGTCTAAGTACACGCAGAGCAGAGATTTTGTTCATCTAGGAATGAGTCTTACAACTTCCACTAACTTGAATAACATATAAAAAAAATGTGTTCTGCACTTCAATCCCTGGTTAGAAAGATGTAGCAAGATCCCACAGCCAACCTGGGGGCCAGGCTCTATCTGCCTTAGAAAGGACACAGTTTTCAGGACTTTTTCCTGACCTGAAGAGGAGCAAAAGACTCAGTGCTACAGTTTCATCATGCTACCATGCATACCTAAGTCACTGGAATGTTAGAAAATGTACAGAAATAAGGTTACGTTTCTTTGAGTATAATTAAAGACTCTTTTCTAGTGTTCTAGTTGAATCCAATCCAAGAGAGTATCCAAATAATTCAGAAGACCTGACAGATTAGAGGTTTTAAATAGGTATTTACAGTGAGCAGTCGATCTGACCAATCCTTCAAGAAGGAATTAATGACCGAATAGAATATGATGTACAAAACAGATGAGGATGAAGTCGCTTCCTTCTTTCAGAGGGAAATCTAAGTGTAGTTCTATAGCTGATGAGCAGATAAATAAATTTATACAAATAATACTGCAGTGACTACCTACTGTTATGTCAAAATGTCAACCACTCCATTAAACTGAAGTTACTATTCCTGAGGAATTCAAAGCGTTATCTTGAATGGGATGTCCTTTTCACAAAAGTCAAGTTAATTCACTGTATTCCTACTCTAGATCTTGCCCATTATCTGAAGTCTCACATCTATAGGAAGAGGTTATTGGGATTCTGATTTGATTTATTTGAATTTGTTTTAATAACAATTCTATTCAAGATGCTTAAGACTGCATGTATTTTAGTTGTAATGCAAGCACCTTTACAAAAAGGCTTGTCTTTACACATGGCAGACGAATGAAATATGTAAAGGATTACAATCTTATCCCAGCAATAGGAGTGAGATATATTTTTGAAAAACTGATTTCTTTTTCTTTATTCTCATAATCCAACCCTGAAAGAGTTGACAGTTTAGGAGTCTGTTTAAATAAACAAAGATTCAATTCATTGTAGGCACTAACAAGAGTGAAGTTAGCTTGAAATGTGAGTGCTTACCTTGAAATTTAGCATGCCAATATAAGAGTAGATTAAAAGTTCTATCTGTATTATCTAAAGTAAAAATGTTTTAAAAGCAAGATCAATTTGCAGTAAAGCCACCATTTATTACATGCAACTGCTTCAAAGTGTCATCTGATGCCCTCTGTAAAGCAGAGAAGTACAAATAACCTAATTATAGCACTGCTGTAGTTATGTCTCTCATCTTTATTAACCTACTGCTATTTCTAGCTGTAAATGCTCTTTAGCCTGAAATTTGTCTTGTTCATTGAGATTTTAGGTGTCCAGCTTTTCCAAGAAGTTGTCACTATTTTTGGTCTTATTTCATGCACCTAATTTTGTAACAGAGTATTTAGGAGTGTCTAATCTGACATACCTAAGCATTAGTACTTAGCATTAGTACACCTTTCAGGCACAAACCTCAATAGTTCTTAAAAGCTTCAATCAAGCCCAGTGTAAGATTTTTGACTATTTGACTATTTGACTAACTTTTGTAGCCTACATGAGCTGAATACACGTATCTACATTTTTTGCCTTTATCTGTTGACAGAACTTGAAAGGTTTTAATACCTCATGTCATTTGAAAAATAATTTGGAAAGTACTGATCCACGAAGTGGTCTGGAAGTTAACATCTCTTATTTGTAGTATTTGTCCCCAAGACTTTATTCTCATGGCTCTCCAGAGTCTTTAAAACTGTTTGGATTATTATCACTCTGTTTGACTGTGAGAATGTAACTCTTGTTAAGTCGAAATCATGACATGAAATACTAGGTAAAATAGTATAGACGCCTCCTCCAGAAAATATATTACGTAACTTTTCCAGGAACAGTAGTGTGGATTATGGCACTCAGCACTGAGAGGTGCTAGGTTTGTTGACTGTTAGATATTACAATTGTAAAAATCTAACCGCTGATTAATAATATCTGGAATATCTTTTTAGGACAAAGCATTAAAACTGTAATGGCCTCTTAGCACGAGATACAGCAGCATTTGCTTTTTGTATCAACACTAGAAAGGTGATTTCAGGGAGGAGGGGAATGGTAAAATAATGCAAACTCACCTCTTAAACTCAGTGGTAATGTGGCTAATATAAGTAAAATATTATCAAGATGAGCCCACTTGTACTAGTATGATCCAGATTTTTCTTCCTCCCTTCCTGGTACAGAGTGATCTTCTGCAACAAGTAGGTCATCTTATTTAACCTGCTGTTACATGACGTTTTCATGCTTACCAACAAAAGATCTTGAAAAAATGAATTTTTTTTGGTTTTGTTTCTGTTTGTTTGCTTGACTTTAGCTGATTTTTTTTTTAATGATAGATAATACAGAAATTTGTTTCTAGAATCCAGTTTGCTCCAGCCTCGCAGAACTCTGCAGTGATGGACATCAAATAAAACATGAGTTAGCAGTGCCCTCTTGTAGCAGTAATGGCAAACTACAAACTGGGCTGCAGTAGTATAGCATAGCTAGTTATTCCTACCACAGCTGGTTCCTATTCCTGGTTAACTATTTGCCTTCTTATTAAATTTCAGTTTCACTTGTACCTTTTTAAGCATCAAAGGACTCTTTGTCCCATTGGTCTGACTATATTTATGTATAGTTGCTGCTGTGACTAGTTGGTATGTCAATTTTAGACCATTTGACGGATATTTGTTGCGCATCGCTGGTTTTGAAATGTTTATAGAATTCCCCTAGATGAAGATACTAACACTTTTTTGCTTTAATGGTCTATTTGAAGTCAATGTCTGCATATTTTGCTGCTAACTACTTGATTTGTTTCCCAAATGTACATATTCTGCCCTCATGCTAGCAGATGTACTGTCGTGCCGTTTAGCTATAGTTTGGCAAATATTTCTTTTTTTTTCCTGTAAAATTTCATTTACTGTGCATCCTCTGGTATTTATGTGAAGTATTCTTGTTCCTTTATGAGTATTTGTACTTCCGTTAGAGTGTAATTAACATTTTTCCTTTTACTATAAGTTGGCCTATGGACATTGCCATATCTAGTTTACGCGTGCCATTTCACTGCTTTCTTTTTAAGCACCCTAAAGCACTGGAGACCTGTTGGGTCTCTGAAGCAAAAACCTGGTACTCCAAATGCTGAGATGCAGTAAATGTTCCAAACTCAACATTGTGAATTAACAGATACATGTTTTTGACTATGCAAATATCTTTTCTTGTTCATGTTTTCTCTTCCTGCACTTATGGCACTGTGAAGCAGATGAAGAAGTTAGGCGGCACCCATGTAAAAACAGTGGCCCACAGCGGGCCCCTGGAACTTTGAATTTGTCACTAAAAGGAGCTCAGGGCACCAAGAGCTGCTG
Organism: Nothoprocta perdicaria; assembly: GCF_003342845.1. NCBI lineage: Eukaryota > Metazoa > Chordata > Aves > Tinamiformes > Tinamidae > Nothoprocta > Nothoprocta perdicaria. Next base: position 4,516,493 of record NW_020454982.1, read on the forward strand.
GAATCCAAGGGCTGGGGACACCAAAACCAGGATCCAGGTGTCCCCTGGCTCTGCGGCCTCGCTCCCTGCCATTTCCCTTGCTCTTCCCCTGCAGGGCGGCGGCCCCGTCACCTGCAGCCCCGCCCAGCAGCCTGCGCCAGGCGCTGCACGGATTGGCTGCTCGCGCTCTCGCGAGACGACGGAGAGGCGCCTGGGCTATAAAGGCGGCCGCGCCGGCGCCGCGCAGGCTCTTTCGGCGGGTGCGGTGGGGACGGAGGCGGCGCCGGGCGCTCCGGCCGGGGTGAGTGAGTCCGCGCGCTGCTCCTCGGTGTCTGTGGCGGCTGCGAGTCGCTGCTCTGCTCCTCTGTGCCTGTGGCGGCTCCCGGCCCCGCTTCCCGCCGCGTGCGGTGCGGGTGCCCGGCGGGAACTGCCTGGCTTGCGCCGCGGCAGCGTCCCGACTAACGCCTGCGGAATTAGCGCATATACTTTGCATTATCCTGAGCTGTGATCAAAGTAACAACAATCTTAATAAGCTAACTTTAAGCCTTGTAAAAATCTGGATACCACTGTTCTGACTTTGGGGGCTTATGTGTTTGTGCAGATCTCACTTCTGCAAATAAGGACTAAGAATTCAGAAAGAGAAGAGATTTTTTTGGAAGTGTTTATCCTTACAGGAAGCACAAAGGTGGAAGACTTACCTGACTTAAGATTTTTTTTAAATACTTTGCAAGTTGCAAAAATGTCTCTTAAATGCTGCAACTTTCTGTTTCTGCATGTGTTTGGGTTTTTTTTTTTTTTGTTTTTTTTTTGTTTTTTTTTGTTTTTTTTTTGTTTTTTTTTTTTTGTGAGTCAGCCCCCAGAAAGTAGTGTGGAGTATTTTGTAGGCAACCTTGGGAATTTGTGGTTTTGTGCCCTTAAAATGGCATGTGTACAAAAGTGTAATACAGTGGAAAGAGTTGCCCTTAAGGTGGTGCTACGTGTAGGTAGCACCCCATTGCCCCCCAGCTTACAAACATACTTGCTGTTCTTCACACTGGCTCAGTCGTATGTCCTGAAAATTGTGTCCAATAGGATGTGTCACTACCTATTCATACTTGCATTATTTTTAAAACACTGTTTAGAAAACGACATTAAAACACTTTTGTTTTCTTTCCACAGTGACATAATTTCATCACTTTCTGGTGGTCATACAACACCTGTCGACTGGAAAAATTCCTGACCAGGAAGAAAAGCTACACTATGGAGTTGTCTACTGAAAGAAGTTCACCTTACTCCTGGAGAGATGATGCATGTCACAGAAGCTGCTGCAGTCCACTGTCTATAAATATGGTAGAAATGGTTAATTTTTATAAAAAATAGATGTGCAACATGTGTCCAGAGGGGTTAATCATTTCCATCAATGAAAGCTTAATGATTAAGTGTGTTAATCAAATACTGGGAAAAAAAAAAAGTATGCAGATAATATCAATACAACTGATAGGTAATCAAAATTACAGCATAAAAAAAAAAAGCAACTGGTAGAAAAATGTTAGAGACGGGAGCATCTGCAGATTTCAAAAATGCACCATAATTTACATTTAGTAAAAGATGTGTGATTTTCAGAAAGGTAGTGGGAATGCAGACATGTCATTTGTGCCTAAATGTTAAGATCTGTAGAGGTTGCTCTGTGATGCTGTGTGAAGCAGTTCTACATTTTTTTTCTCTCTCTCCCTATACCTTTCTCCCTCTTTATCTTCTAGGGATGAACAAGAATACAAACTATGCAGTATTGGCTCCAATGTGACAAACTCAGTGCACTCTAAACTGGGAGGAATTGCTGGTAACGGAGGAGTTTTCATCTCAGGTACAGCCAGCATCTTTTAGGAAGCTGCCAAGGCATTGTAGGTTACCTTCTCTCACTTCTGACCAGCCCTCCTCAAAAGCTCCTAATATGTACTATGCTGAAATCCTCAGGAGAGAGTAAATTGTGAGGGGTTTTTTTTTTTTCTTATTTTGCCTTTTGTTTTCCTCAGAACTTGCCTGAATTTACATCAGTGAAGGATTTTTCAAGTTACTTTAATCTGGGATTTATTACTGATTTTAGAATTCAGACAGAAAAAAAGTAGCAGGCAGAATGATGTCCACTAATGACTGGCATTTGTTATTGTTGCTTCGTTATATGCTGCTGCTTTATGTAGCCGAGCTGTATTCAGAAATGTACTGATCAGGTGTTTCTTATTTTGGATAATCAGACTTTTAATAAGAATTTTCCTGAAAAGAAGATCCCTTAATTTTGTAGGGTTGCCAGCTTGGATCATTTATCTTCTGCTCATGCACATACAACTCGGAAGCTACCACCAATAAACTTGGAAGCTGTTGAGCAATATCTGTCAGTACCTCAGTTGCAGCGGAGCTCTAAGTTATGCTCATCTTCATACTAGGGAAGAGCTTCAAGCTGTCCATGTGTTCTCTGTGTTCTCTTCTTTGTATGTCAGTTGAAAAGTTCTTATTTTGAGTGCTTTTGCAGTACTGCATTCTCTCAATGATCTTTCTTGTGCCTTTCAGCATCAAGGGCATTATGCTTATAGCAGAATTTCAAGTGCAGTACCTGGCAGTACAGTGCAACAGCCACTTGGAATAAACTGTCATTTTATTGATCAATTTTCTAGGCCCAACACATCACACATTCAGGATATGTTATGGAAAAGTGGAGAAGCTTCTACTCTTGCCCATTTTTAGTTTGTAAAAGGTCTTGCAGCAGTTCTTCCTGGGACTCTCATAATTTCTGATTTTATGGACTTTCTATTTCCTTTACAGAACAGAAGATTTAAAAGGCTGTGGGAAGATGTGGAGTCTTGAAAAGCAGTATATGAAGAAGAGATTTCTTCAAGTTGAATGCACCAAATGTTTTCTTGGAAGCAAACCAGTGCATGGAAGTTTATTTTTAGTGTTGCCTGAAGCTTTGCAGCTTGTTAGGGCTCACTTTGCTGCTCTATATAATAAAAATTGTAATAAAACCACTTTACATAAGAGTACCATACTCTTGCTTTTTTACATATAGACACACATCAAAAACCTCTACTTCCATAACTTCTCTGGGTTTGTGACAAAATACAATGGGTGGTTCAACTTCTGGAGTATTAAATGATGTGTCTATAAGTTATTAGCAAATTTTGCATATAGCTTTCATGCTGTAGGATGCCCTTACCTGGAGAGATGTTTCCCCAGACATGCACGAGCACAAGCCATGCAGTTTTGATATAGCAAGACTATTTCGTTTTAGTGTTTGAGAGCCCTTGTAACAGCAGGGGGCTCCTGCTGCACGTGTAACAGGATTGAGTGCAAAAGGATATGAATGTACAAGAGGGCTAACAGCTCTATTACAGTATCATGCCTTTCTCTATAGAGCAGATGCAATAGCAACAGCTGTTCAGCTATCCTAACACAGTTACTTACTGACTGCAAACAAGAGAGCATTCACTGCTTAGACAATTACTGAGTTGCCAAGAAGTCATGTGGTTTTATAGGTTTTTTTTTTTCTAATTTATTTCATTAACTCTGGATTCTGAAATTCCAGGACTGCTGTCCTGTGTCATTTCAGAAATTGAATCCAGCACAGATAAAAGGCAAGAAAGACCTTTTTAAAGGTATGGGTCCCTCTTCTCTTACAATCAGCATTAACACTAAGTGCTATTTTGTAAAGTGCCTCAGTTATTTTTAGCTAGTTGTAGCTAAGATACATGTGCATTCACACTAAGAACCATATAAGAGAAAAACTATAGAAGATAATGCAATTAGATACTACTTTTGCAGTGTTATTGTGAGTGAATTCAAGATGCAATGTTAAAATTTACAACACAAAAATCTAAATTCAAAAATTATAAATTCATTACACAGACAAGCTTTAAGGCTATTTCTTTACATTCCAGTCTTATCATTTTAGTTGTCATAAGAGCGTGCAATACTTAATTTTTTTGTTATGCTTCTAACCAGGGGATTTTAGCATATGATGTAGCTGAGGTTTCTATGGGTACTCTCAGGCTCCCCGGTAAAAAAATCAAAGTTGTGCCTAGTGTGTCCTTTGAGATCCTGCTGATCTAAACTTGGTCAGGAACCACGCGTAAGTGATAAAAACATTGTTTGTTTCTCAAAGCACAGCTAAACAGTGAGCATTCACTAATTACAAAGTGTTCTTTTCTTCAAAAGGCTGCTATGCCTTGATGTCGTTCTCTTTCAGGAAACCCACCTTCCGTCCCATTTCCTGCCTCTGATCAAAGTTTGCTGCACAAGAGCAGCAGAGAACGCTAGAGCACATGCAAGGCAAGGCCAGGCCACCCCCTAAGTGTGCCCTCGGCTACCCAAGCAAAGCATCTGCTCCACCGATTCCGAGGATCTCGGAGCGACACAGCCGGCCCCAGGCTCCTGGGTCACTGAGGCCTCCCCTTGCTTTACCAACTCAGGCCTGCTGCTGAAAATGCCAGAATCACTTGAACACCACAACCAGCAGCTACAAACAATCAAACTGCAACAGGCCCTGCAAATGAAGCCCACCTCAGTAAATTATATTTTACATATCAAGAAATCGGCCACACCACCCAGTTTGGTAGAGGGGCACTCTGTATATATGCAATGGCACAAAAAATATTACTGGAGTTTCCCATTCCACTGCTTGATTGTACTCGATTCTGAAAGCCAATGTGTCCATAGACCTTGTCCGCGTATTTCATAACCCTGAGTTTAATGCCTCTGAAATGCCCTAGGGTGCGTCCCCCTCAGGGCGTACTACAAAAATGGGCCATGGCAATGTGGCAATGATGTTTCTTAATAAAGATTTGTTTGTTGTGTGTTGCAAGCCAGCTCCAGGTGATTTTTTTAAAGATGCTTTTATTAAAATATTAATACTAAGATTGATCTAACGCCAGTAACAGCCACCATTCCATACAGAAGGCCTCCAGTTGTTTTTCTCACCTGATAAGACGCAGGTCACCTGACGGTCTTCTCGAGCCCATGGAAAGTTCCAGATTTTGGGGGATAGTCAACTCAGTTTCAACAAAATCATTGTTTTTCACTGGAGAGCTTGTAAGCAGATTTATTTTGAATGCAGTGTATATGAAATACACTTTGCAAAATTAAATTTTGCTATTTTAATGGAGCACCTTTTTGATTAACTCCTATGAATATGGATAAAATATTTTGGATAAAGTGGATAAAATACTTTATTTGTTTAATTTTGGCTTTGATTTTGGGTTTGGTTGGGTTTTTTTATTGCTTATCAAGAAAGAATGAGAGTTGGTAAACATTAAGATATGAAATCACTGAACTGGCACTTTTTCCACTGACTGCATTGAGCTTTGAACCACATCTTAAAGGCTTGAAGAGTAGTAGGGATGGCAATTTCTCCAGAAATGCTCATTCTGTCCTGACCTGTTATAACTAGCAGTGGTCCCCAAAAAAAGAGGCTCCTCTCAATGGTGAAGCAGCTTCCTCTTTCTGCCTAAGAAAGTCCTCTTTGCTGTAATGTGGGTTCCATGGATTCCATATACCAAATGTCTCAAGAAACATTTTGGAACATTTCTTAGAATGGATTCTAATAGGATTTTATTATTTAAATAGAATTAACTGTGCTTTATCATTTGTTCAATAATAATTTTCTATCCAATGCATTTATTAAAATTAAATAGCATAAAGAAAAAAAAGAGGAATGCTTAGTTGCCATTCACTGTATTATGTGGTTTGAACCAAGGGACTATTCATGATAAGCAGTTTGCTGAAGGAAAAATAGCATAATGGAAACATGTGACAGGAGTTGCTGGCCTGTGGCTTTACCATGGCTTTTTTTCTACAACTCTGTATCTAATATGTATTTATACTGTTTTGCTCTTGTTTTGTATCTCCAAATCCTTGCTGTCAACGTGATACTCACTGTTTTATCTTCTTAGAGCTGCAAGAAAAACAACCTCTCTTTGACAATAAAAACGGAATAGAGCTTGGGGATCAAAGGAAAACACCACTTGGGAAGCAGTGCTGGCCACTTCTTCGGCCGCTGAAACTTGTGGTTCTACGAACACGAGTATAGGACACACAGCTGTCCTTTGATCACCCGCTTGACCACCACGGGTGATTTGCAAAAGCCAAAGTCACTTGTGAAGGGCACACCATGCGCACTAATTATGCTCACTATCTGCCCATCCGCTCTGGGCGCCAGGGAGACAGAGAAAGGAATATTTCTACAAGTAAATACACAAAGATACTTTATGCTTCATGCCATTGCACAACATTTTGCAAACATGCATTATCCAACTCCACAGCACCTCTGCTCACAAGGTGGTAGTTTTTCTTTCCTCATGCTGTACATAGGTGGCTAAGCCACCACGGCTCTGCATACGTTCATATGCCCTACAATAAAACATACGCTCTGGCTTGGCCGAGGAGCGTTTCCAGGCTGCCGCGCGCCGCAGCGCTGCGCGATGTGATGTGCACGCAGGCAGCAGGGCCCGCTGCTGCACGGCGGCGGCGTGAGTGGCACCTTCCCTCCCGGGGGGGTCACTGCGAGACAACGGCAGTGGCGGCGCACACCGGAGCTTTCTGCTTCGCCAGCTATTTCTGGGGGGCGGATCGGAGGTGGAAATGCTCACGTGTGCACCACGAGCAAAGGTCAAACCTTGTTCTTCCACTAGCAAAATTAGCGGTTCCAAACCCCTTGGACCTTGATTTTTAATTGGCTAAGGTGAGATTCACCCCTGTTCTCTAACGAGCCCTGAAAGAGTGACAGTCAAATCTGGATGTCTGGCAAGTCCAGTTACGTACACGGAATATAAGTAGCATTTTTTTCCAAGGATTTCAATTAGCAATAGAAGTAAGGTTATCATTCCAGGTGACCTGATTAAAATCATTGCAAAATTGGTTTTGCCTTTCTGTGTCAAATCTGACCTTGACAAATTTTAGCACATTTTGAACCTTTCTCTTCAGAAGTACATTTTATCAGATCTGAGGGGAAAAAAAAGCACCACAAACACATGTGAATAACTGTCAAAAACAAGATTCAGGACAATATTCAGCTTTCTGGATAACACAACCAATAAAACATACAAGCTTCAAAGCTGAACATCTGAAAGCAGAAGTTAGAAAAAGGTTTAAAATACTTAAACAATATCAAAAATCTGAAAGAGATGCAGTCTGCACTATCAAGAAACAGCAGTTACTGAAGCTGCAAATAAAAATGTCCTTCTTGGAAGCTGCATCTGCAGGATGTCGTGCTCCCCCGTGCCTCTCTGTGGGAGGAATTGCTGAGGGGGCAGCAGGGGCAGACCCAGCCTGCACATTACCTCCGACAGGCTGAAAAGCAAGCAAGAAAAAGCTTTCTACCAGTAAAATTACTGCAGTCTGAAATCCCTGACTAAAATGAGTTTTCTCCACCATCTTAAGACAGCCCTTCAGTATAAAAGCATCATATTTATGCTACTTCGCTATCTGCATCTAGAAACATCTCTAATTCTAGAATCGCGACTGCTTTTCAATTAGCACAGAGCTCGAGCTAAAACACTGCACTTCAAATAGCACAGTGCCTGGAACTAATTAATTGTGGTACCAAAATAACACAATAGCAAGCAGAAGCTGGGTATAAAGAACAAACACTAAGGCAGGGAAAGAATCAAGACAGAATCATGAGAGAAATGAGAAAAAAAGCTCAGCCAAAGGCAGCTCGCTTCCTATTCAGCAGCCAGCGAAAGATACCAAAATGCACAAAACAGATCCCAGGTCTCAAGCCATGTAATTTAGGTGCCTAAAATAGGAAGGTGATTTCGTCTATTTTCTCCGTAGTCAGTGGTGAGAGCCGCGAGGGCTCCGCTGGATGATTCAGGAGGGAGCCTGGGTGCAGGCCAGGTTCCAGCCCAGGGAGGTAATGTTAGGTCACAGGAATATTCCTGAGTGAAGGGCTCCTTATTCCGCGGTGCGAGTGGGAACAAGGCGCCTCTTCTCCAGCGCATGCAGGGCCGAGGCCAGCACCTCCCTACTCGCGGCTGCCCGCACCCCAGCCGCCCCGCAGCCGCTGCATTGTGTTTGATGGCAGATCTCCAGTCACTCGCTGGGAAAACACAGCTGAAACCCGAGCGATGGGAAAGATATTTGCCTCATACAGAAACAATGAGGGAACTTGGGGTGGGAGGGGGGGCTTATTTGTGCCTGGGAGGAGAGGCTGGGGAGGCGGAGCTCGCCTGGCAGGGGGCAGCACGGGAGGGGAGGCTGCTAGCCTCCAGCCTGGCCCACTCCCACATCTGTGCCGCAGCCCCACATCTGCATCCTGGACCCTCACATCTGCTGCAGACCCCCACGAACCCTCACATCTACCCAGAGCCTCCCATCTACTCCTGCCCCTCACATCCCTCTCAGCCTTCACATCCATCCCAGTTCCTCACAGCTGCCTCCAATCCCTCCATTTACTCCAGCCCCTTCCATCCACCTCGACCCTTCATATCTACCCCGAACCCTCCCACCTACCCCCGATCCTCACATCTGTCCCAACTCTCTCATCTACTCTGGCCCCTCACGTACATCCCAGTCCCTCGCATCTGCCCCAGCCCTCCCACCCACTCCAGGCCCTCGCATCCTCCCCGGCCCCTCGCACCCCCCGGCCCCGCGGTCAGCAGCAGGTGCGGGGCGGGCCCGGGGGCACCCCCGGCGCTGCCCGCGGGCGGGCGCCGCGCAGCCCCCGCGCTGTGGGGCGGGCAGGGGAGGGCTGTGGGCGCCGTAGTTCCCTGCCCATCACCTGACGCTGTGGGCAGGCGCGGCCCCGGCGCCGCACGAACTACAAAACCCGCCAGGCAGCGCGACGGCGGCGCTCGCTGGTGCAGCCCACACCTTGAGCTGCCTCGGGGCCGGGGCAGCGGCTGCAGGATGGTCTCGCCCGCGACTCTTCCGGAGCACTAGCACAGGCGCCTCTGTCGCGGCGGCTCTGCAGCGCGTCTGATGCAATGGTGGGATCTGTTGCTCGGCCGGTGGCACCGCAGCGCCGCAGCATCCCCCGTGCGCGCCGCAGCTAAGTTTGCTCTGGCCACGGCAGGCTGAGCATGTCCGTGTAACGGGCGCGCTCCCCCGCGCCTCTCCTCCCCGCATCTCCTCGTCGCTCAGGGCGCCTTGCGCGCTCCCCGTTGCCTCCGCGGGCTCCGCCGGCGCGCAGCACTCGCCCCGCTCGCCCTGGGCCAGCGGCCGCTTTAGCCATGCATCGATTCGCCCTGCTTGCCCGAGGGGCGGCGGCGAGGCCGGGCACGGCGCGCTGGAGCAGCGCGGCCGAGGCCTCCGCCGTGCACATCAGCGAGAAGACGAGCAGGGAGAAGATCCTCACGCTGGAGTCCATGAACCCGCTCGTGAAGGCGCTCGAGTACGCGGTGCGGGGCCCCATCGTGCTCAAGGCCGGCGAGATCGAGAAGGAGCTGCGCAAGGTGAGGCGGGGGCCGGGGGTCCCGGGCCGCGGCGCGCTGGCCCTGCCCCCGGGCACTCCTCCGCCGCCGCCGCTCCTGATTGGGACGCC
>NW_020454982.1:4526128-4577813 GCF_003342845.1 Nothoprocta perdicaria
GCCGCCCGCCCCGCGGCCGCTCGCGGAGCTGCGGGCGCTGCCCGGCCGCCCCCGCCGCTCCGGGACACGGGCGGCAGCCCCGGCGGCCGCGGTCAGCGCTGCGGGACCCGGCCCCGAGGCCAGAGCCCACGGGCTGAGCCTCTGCACCAACGTAGGGAAATGCAGGGAAAAACAAAAAATCCAGCCACTACCCCAGTGCCTGCATTTCTGCCATTCATTTTCCCCCGTATTACTTATGTGTTAAAATTAACAAAAGTATATATAGCGATTCTGCCTTTATTTTTCTGTTTCTACATCCCCACTTCTTGGGTAAGCATGAGAATGGGCTTATTTAGCTAGTTTCTTTCCAATAAAGCACCTGGCAGAACTACGTAGGGCTTCAAGTACTGTTCCCTACCTCCCCTGGGTTAGGAAGTCTTGCCAATAGGTAATCAGAGACGCAGCAAGGCAAATTTGGTTAGGCAACATGTGCAAAGTGCTTTGAATAAAACAAGTGTGAGAGCAATGCTAAAGAGAAGACAGTTTTTCCCTTTTTGTGCTGCCAGCTTCCCCTGTTTTCAGAGGTGAAGTGTGTTTTCTACTCATTGGGCTGCATGCATCAATACATCCAACTCCAGTATTTAAAAGTGCCGCTTTACAGAACTGCACTTAAAACTTATAGCATAGGGACAGAGGTTTCTTCAAACTACTTGTTTTGAATTTTGCCTTAGAAGATGTTTGCAAAGGTCTCATCACTTTATCCAGCAGCTCCATCCCCTAGAAGGAGAACTCACCAGGACCAGAACATAAAACCTCCCAGTGCCCTCCCGGAGCGTGTTTGTTTTCACATTAACGTCAGTGGGCAGGAGACAGTGCTTGACAAAACAAACACAACCTGATCCTTATGGACTCCTCCCTGCTCCCAGGCTTCCTTCATGTACCAGCTGAGTCAGAGGCAGGGGCAATAATCTCCTGTGTACTCCTCAAAAACTGCAGGAGAAAGTCCCTGCCGGCTGCTCTGTTAAAATACTGTTATGGCAATTTTGTGTCTGCTCATGTGGCACTGCCCATTTGAAAAGCTTTTTCTTAAACTAGCCTCATGGAATATTTTGAGCTGCCAACGCTCACGGACACATGGCTATCCCAGCTCTGGCCAGGGCAACTGGAGAGAACAAAAATAAGTCTCTGTTGGCAAGGGAAGGAGGAGGATCTTACCGTTGAGTAAATGCATCTGCAAGGAATGCTGTAATCAACTTTGGGAAGCAGCTGAAACACAGTCGTTTCTTGCTGCACTACTCAGATTGTTCATTCCTCTATACTGCTCTATGGAAAAATAAAATTATTCCTTATTTTTTAACCAGACTGTCTGGGAAAATATACAGCCTGGAGCAGTATTTACCATGTGAGACCCATACCTTGTAACTTAAATGTTATTTAATTTTTTTTGGTCTATATTTGACCTCTATATAGTAGCTCCATTAAGGTTTTTTTTTTTTTTTTTTTTTAAGTTCAGCATGAGCTGAACTAACGCTGCCTGCAGAAATAACACAGACAGACAAGGAGAAAAGGCTGAGGTGGCTGTCAAGGGGTGATGGCCCCAGATAGACATCTGGCTCTGCCACTGCTTTTCCCTGACAGCCAAGGGGATGTGCAGTAACAACCATGTGGTGGGCAAGAACCCCTGCATGTGCCCAGTAGGGAAGGGCCCTGCTGACTGGTGGTAGCAGGAGGGGCAGAGCCTCTGCAGTATCTGCTCTGCGAAGATGCCTCTGGGCCATTTGTTTCTATGCAAACTAAAAGCAAATAGGAGCAGACCTTGTTTAATCAGACACAGCAGAGGCCCTCCCTGTTTAACTTGGTTCAACTTAGTTGCACTTAGTTACTTGTGCAACTGCATACAGCTGGCTATGCAGGTTACAAAACAGCTACCTGAGGCCCTCTGCGCAGCCTAAGCTTTTGCCGCGCGTCCGAGTTTGGTTGCCTCACTTTCTGAATGGCAATTCCGCTCACATTTTCCCTGGCATTTGCCTCTTTTGTACGTTAACTGTGAATGATTCCTATGGGAGCTGTAACTTCACAATGCACACAGAAATAAGGACTAAAATGTTACTTTAGAAGTCTTTGAGTAATATAGGGAATAATTCTTTAAAAAGTAAATAAAACCAAGGCATTCATTTCAATCTCTTAAGTAATATGCTCAGGATTAGGCCAATATAAGTAGCAACTTAGAATGCTCTACTAAAGCAGAAAAAGATGGATTGCTCAGGGGTGCAGAGGGGACACGCTGTGCTTGGACTTCCTAGGTTTTGTTGGCCCTTGGCTTGTATTCATCTAGTTGAAAAAATCAAGATTTTGATCTACCGCATTTCTAGTCAAAAATTACTTATTTGAGTAAAAGCTAACAGAGCTTCTGCCTGAAAGAACTGCCAACTCTAGGCTTTTAACTGGAAACCAAGAAATGGAATTGGAACCAACAGTAGGATGCCCCACAGACAACAGAGCTAGGACACCATTGACTCACCTCCCACGCAGGGACGGTGCTTCCAGTGGCACGGTGCAGGGCGAGCAGCCCGCCTGGGTCCGCAGAAGAAAGATGGGGATCAGAATGGGCTTCTGTGAGGATCGATAATGTAATTCCCACTCGGAGTCAAGCAATATTGTGTGCGATTCCCATGCCAAGTTCGAATTTTAGGAGAGCTGGAAGCACTGTACTTGGAAAGAAGAACAAGCAAGCCATGTCTACACTTCACTTCTCTACATGGTTTCTTGATAACTGTGACCATGAATTTCTAATAATAACCATTTATTTCTAGTACCAATAAATAAGTCATATTCTCTGCTGGAGGGCAAAGAATGAAACTAATTTCTAAACTGTAACTGTAACACCTCAGAAAGGTGGCATGTGTAATATACAGCAATTTATGTTTGGGTTGAGGCCTCTGTCCCACTGTAGGAATAGTGAAGTGATAACTCCAAAATCACATAATGTACACAAATTAATTTCTTTATTCATCTTACATTAATGCAACTGACTCTAAATTCATTTTTTTTCTTTACTCCCTTCAATTCTCTGTTTAGATAATAAAACCACCCAAATCCCTCTTACTTAAACAGCAATAATTTTAGGCTTCCTCTGACAGAGTATTTGGGTTAAAAGATAGTAGAGATTGTTCACTAATTCTTCAGGCTTTTACATGCAATAGTAAGATTTCTGTCTTAGAATCAAAACTTGTAAATATGTCCCTCAGATCTGTGGAAAGATATAACACAACTTACACAATGACATGCAGAAATATAACGTGATATGCCAAAAAGAAATGACACATGATTGACTGGCATGCTCAGTAATGAAAGATGTTAAGCGTTAAGTCGCCATCCTATAATTTTCTGCTTTGAATACGTGACGGAATGCACAGTTAGAAAGTATCTCCCAGACAGGAGCTTTTGACCTCATTAAGACAGAATGGTTGTTTCTATCATTCACAGTAATGCTAAAATGTAGGGGTTTATTCATATAGGTGTATTTTTGAAGGGAAATGTACTTTGAACAGTGTGTAAGATGCCAGAAGTGACCTGAGGACAGCTCCTGTTTTGTAATCCCTGAATGCGATCTACCAATAATGATGAGAACATGCATTTCCTCATCTAGTACTTGGGAGCATGAGAGGCATCACTGCTATTCCAAGTCAAAATCCAGAATTTGCCTTCTCCTTCCTCTCAGCAATAGTTCATGTCAGCTTGAATTGCACATTCATTACACAAACTCAAAGCCTCATTCTGCGGTAAGCAGGTCAGGTTGACTCTGCAGCTGTTAGCTGGTTTAATAAAAACATTGGATTGCTAATTCAGACCTTCATGTCCCTATTAGTTAAGGACCTCCGGGACATGTTTTCTTGAGCTTTTAAGGGACAGGGAGAAGCAAACAAGCAACCTGGCTACTACAGCATGTATCTCAGCTATGCTGAAATGTTTGTTTTTGCCTGCTCTGCAAGCTGTGGCAAACCCAGGCCTTGCTTATGCTGAGGAAATTGTTTCAAAGTGTGATGTTTTAGCCAGATAAGCCTTGAGAGGAGGCACAAAGAAAAGGCAATGAAAGTGAAACAGTGAGGGACAGCCAGGACTGGGCTGAAATGCACAAACAGCTGAAACATTGTGTTGCTTTTCTGTGTTTAAAAGTATTTTGCATTTTCATAGCCTCCTTAAGGGAACTGCTATCAAATCTCTACCTATCACCATTCCCAAATTGAAATAACACAGGCCTGTATAAAAACTGAGGACTTGTCTTTGAAGTTTCCTGCATCAAGATTTGTACTAACCACACACAAAAGAATTCTGGTTCATGTACGAAAATCCTGTAACTTCCAATGCCTAGAACACTGATAGAGTTGTTAGAATAATCTTGCCTTACTTCAGGTTTCTGAGGTCTTTCATTTCACAAAAAAGACTGCAGTTCCTCTGAGAATAGCAGCAGTAACTGCAGAAAGAACAAATCTCCAAGAGGACAATTCCAAAACTAGGAGGATTCCTTTATGCTATTAAAGTCCTTTTGTTCTCAAAAAGAGAGCAACTAAAATATTTAATGAATATTTGTATCTCCTGATGTACATCCTAATGTCTTTCTCATCTTTAGCTTGAAAAATGAGTATCACAGTTATTCTCTTTGCTAATAATTTCAAAAAAGTAAATGGCAGAAGATTGGTTTTGTTCCCAAGATAAAGATTAAACTTTGTTAAAGACAGGGTCTGGCGCCACTGAAGCCAGAAGCCTATAGGAGTGAGTGGCTGTTTGTAGGGCTGGGAGCTGTTCAGTTCTCCTTCATGTGGCTCACAGCCTCCTCAGTAGACATGACAATCGATCTGGCACTTACTGCTCCAGAGCTTGTTAGCGGGGTTCCTGTCCTGCAAGCTTCTTCCTTCCCAGATCTCCGCCTGCTTAGGAAAATCAGAGGCACAGGGCAGCTCCAAGCCTGTCAGTCTGCCTCCAGAGCACCTGCAAAGCCTACTGCCACATAAATAACAAATGAGCTCTTTACATACACATATAAAGACATGTACATACACACATATATATGTAGCACAGAAACATCTTTATCACTAGGGAAAGCAACAATCCCAGTGGCCTAACTCCTCCTGTAGGTTTTCTTGCTTGCCAGGGTCTCAAATGGTCTCAGAGCACAGGCATGTTGCTGACTTGGTCAAAGACTCTTTAGTCTTCTGCAGTGAAATAGATCTTGCCTTAATGTACTTTTCTGTACAGAAAACTACTATTTTCAGGTTATAATACATATGCAAATACTGTATCACTATTAGAAGCTTCTACAATCTCTTAAGTATAACTTCTAAAAGTTATAAATTTGCCCTTACCTAGCTCATTTATTCTTCTTGTATTGTTGGCTTTTACTTTCAGATAATCTTATTGGGAGAAATATATGAAATATTGTTCATATAATGGGAGATTATTTAGCATTTCTGCTGTTTACCATAAGAAACCTCAGTTTGACAGATCTGTATGTGTAAAAGTAGGGTCATTATATAATGGACATCTAGTATAGTCAGAAAATAAGCAGGCACTGAATAAACAAACTCTAAAAAGAATGTGAAGTTCTGAGGCTTCTTTTGTTGTTGGATTTCTCAAATGTTCTCAAATCTTTCTGCCTTCTTTGCTCATCCCTCCCTCTCTCAGGTGCACCGAACAAGTTGCTTTAATACTGACAATTTAAAACGAGTTTCTTTCATCTTGTGTTCCTCACATGTATAGTTTCCAGGCAAGTCAATCTCTCATTTGTAGCTAGCAGGGAAAAAAAAAAGGGCTCATTTAAAAATGTGTCATAGTCTGCAGAATTTCTGAAAAGCATTAAAATGTACTGGCAGTATTGTATAAGAAATGCATTAAGCTTTACTAGAACATTCTAGCTGTGTTGACTTTATGAACTGTTTCATAATAGCTATTTAACAGATATGAAAAAAAATAATTCTTTTTCTCCTAGTTCAGCACAAACAGTACATTGTGCATGATCTCTTTTTAGGGAATTAAAAAACCTTTCACTGAAGTAATTAAAGCCAACATTGGAGATGCACATGCAATGGGACAGAGGCCCATCACCTTCCTTCGTCAGGTAAGAATATTATATTATTTCTAGTTCTTATGGCATTTATAAGATACTTTGTTCAGAGACACTGACTTGCCGCAGTGTTTGTGACTAACATGTATTCCCCAGTTTCATTTTTTTTTTATATTAGACTACCAAGAAAACCTTACAATGAGTTTGATTTGTGGGTTCATATGAATGGTTCCTTAGATTTTGTCTTAAAATTATTCTTTCATAAAGAATGACAAGTTTTGATTGCGTTGAACTCCTTTAACTTGCTTGCTGCGTCCCCTTTCTAAATGTAGTAATTCTCCTTCCTTGCTTTTCAGATCATTCCCCTCTCCTCCTTCCCCTATCACTTATTCTATATTATGAGCCAGCACATTCGTTATCAATAACGCAGACTTCAAAAAAGAAAGAGGTCATGGTTAAGGGAAAAAACAAATCCCTTTCTTAATCTGACAGCATCCTTTAAGGTCTGCATGCAGGCAGCGGGGGCAGCTAGTTTTACAGCTACTAGCTTTGTGCATTTCACTAGTTTGTAGATTAGCTTGTTCAAAGGAAGAGAGCAACAGAATCCACTTTTGATGTTTGTTCCCAAACAATAAAGCAAGTTTTAAAACTAATACTGCACTAGTTGATGAGCATGCCTTACACACATATGTAAAATCCCAATTATAAACTAAACTCAGAGAGTTTCAAGACAGCCTAAAGCCATGTCAAACTGGGGGTTATACAAAGCTGGATGATGAGATTAGAAAATTGAACCATATAACAAACTTTGTTAGTGAGCTATAAAGAGTAGTTTCTTATAAATTAACTCAGACTTATTGTTCAGATTCACTGTGCACACAGACTAACTCTTTAGTCACCTTCCCACATGCATGCATAAAAATGAGACCGAGATTAGAACAAATCGAAGCTGATTTCTAACAAGATCTCCAGATTCTTTTCTTTGTGGCTCCTATTGATTCATAAGCTTATTTCTGCTAGGTCGTGTTTCTCCTTTTGCTATGTTTTTTATAATCAGTTTTTCTTCTTTCTTCTTTTTAAAATTATTTCCCATACCATAAAATTGATAAGAACAAGCAATTACTCAGCGAAAGATTATTAGAACATGCAACCAAGGTTTTAAAATCTGATCATATTTCTCAGTTCTGCTCCATACTTTAATTCCTGATCTCTTGACAAGAAAGTGAGCTAATAATACACAAAGAATGAAGGATGGAGCTGTTTAGACAGTTCCTCTTCTGAATTACTAACTGCTTTTTACTGTGCTTGCACTATGCATAGGTCAATTGGACTCCAGTCTTTACCATACTTGTAATACAAATAGTTAATAATTCTATAAGTGCTGTTATCAGCAGAACTTAGAACCTGGTAATAATTCTTCACTTCTGCAAGCACTACCCTCAAAAGAAAACAAAATAAAAAAACACCCTGCAAACTGTTCATCAATAATCTTTGTTTTGAATTAGCTAGTAATCATGATCTTAACTTCACAGGAAAGTTAATATAAATATTACCAGCTTAAAAAAACCATTGAGCAGTGGCCAATTCACATAGTTTTCTTGGCAATCTAGGTAGTGGCACTGTGTACTTACCCAAACCTGCTGGACAGCCCAAGTTTTCCAGAAGACGCCAAAAAGCGAGCGAGGCGGATCTTGCAGGGCTGTGGAGGAAACAGCTTAGGTAAGCCCCTGTTTCAGTTGATCCTATTTGTAATACAATCAACTAAAACAGTTTTATAATGTCCAGTGGTGAAATTTCCCAGTTGTCTTTTATATGGTTTTTACAAGTCAAATGAGACCTGGCCTATGGCAAAATGATAGGGGGAGATTCACGGTGTGGCCTGATTAATAGTACAATTTTTTGATGAACTTTGGAACTAGGAGGACAAGATGACGATTGTACAGCTACAGAGCCCTCATCACACCAATATCTAGGCATAGCCATAAACTCAGCCCTGAGCTTTTTCTGTATTAGAGGAGTGGCACGGAGTACTACATTCCTACGAATATGTCTATTCATTGCTGTTGATTCATTCCTATGAATTCATTGCTATTGATTATGACATCTGTTAATCCTGGAAGCTGACAGATATGTCTCCTGCTAATTCAGGTGAGACTGTTCACTATTTCATCATCTCTCAGGTATGAAAGTGATAATACCTTGCAGAAAAAATAGGGAAACAGCTGAAATGTGGTAGTTTTTTACTTTAGTCCAGATAGTTTTAACCAACGATGTTAAACTCCCATGTCTCCAAAGCAAAATAACCCTTGAAATAACTCAGTTCTTCAACCACTGTTCCTCCAAGAGGGTATGCACACATGCACATAAGTATATACAAGCTCTGCATACTCAATAGAGAGAAAATACTAAAGCTGTCTCCTCTCTTCTTTATTGCTGATCACCCAGCAACTGGGCTATTCACATGGATCTGAAGAACGACACCAGAATTTCTACTTTAGAGAGTGTTGCAGCCACAGGGTACAGCAAAGAATGTGGCACACTTAATTACCCTCTTTCAGGTACACAGAGAGGCTAACTGTGACATTTCAGAGCACATTTCAAAATAACTGACATCTCCCTCAATCTTTGCGATTGCACTGCCTATTTACCTTGGCATATTTTAAGAGAACATTCTGTGAAAAGTCATTAAAAATGAAAAGTTACTAAATAGTAGTTACATTAGCAGTCTCTCAGCTTTGGAATATTTCTAACAACACAGGCTACTACAGAATATATTTTTTTAGGCATTGATCTTGTTTCTATAGGTAGAACATAAAAATTCAGTTACCAACAGAGAGAAATTGTTATAGAATGTTGAAATACTTTTCTAATTTAATTGGCAGAATATATGTAGGATTTTAAGAAAGATCAGTCTACCAAACAAAAGTTTGCCAGAGTTGTAAACTCATCTTGGGGGCTTGTTTGGCAGTAACTGCCCTCATTTACAGATGCTAAAAACTATTCAAAGCTAAATAAGCTGAAGATCTCTAAAGGTGTATTTATAACAAATATGCAATGCTATAAAAATATGGAGGACTATGGAAAAAACTGATTTGTCTGTACAGCATGTATACATATGGATGGATGGATGGATGGATGGATGGATGGATGGATGGATGGATAGAGAAAAGGTTGGGAAAAGGGAAATGTGCAGTTGGTTTTCCAATCCACAGGACATTTCAATCCCTTCTATATATTCTTGGAACAATCAACCAACACAGTACTTGTTGGCATGTGAGCGTTACTGAGAATACATTTGAAATTTGCCTCAATCTTTCTTTGTAGTGCCTTTTAAATTCATTTTATTTGCCAGGACACATTGAAAGTTCTCAAAATGTTGGTCTTGGTCTCAAGCTTCTGGAATGAAATGAAAGGAATTCAGGCTTGGGCGATATTGCAGAAATAGGTTGATTCTGTACAAAATCCCTTTTTCATCAGACCACACATTTCAAATAATTTCCATTAGCTTAGTAGCAGGCAAGGAGAAAGCTGGCCTGAAGCAGTCTTAATATTCAAACAAGAAGATCATTCTGAACACAGTCTTAACTTCAGCTGTTTTCCCTGATATAGTAAGTTCCAAAGAGCAATTACTCCTCTAAATTTCTGAGAACTACAAACACCAATCACTTTTTTTCATCTGTTCTATTGGTTTATGCCTTCTCTCCACCCCTCATGTTTTCAGTATCACAGATCGGTCACTTCTCTTAATACAGTAGCTGATCTCTGTATTACACAGCTCTCCACCAGACACATTTGAGGTAGATGGATGTACAGCTGAATGGAGGTTATTTCTATCAGCTTGCTGATATTTTGACATCTAACTTATTGCTGTTTTCTAAATGGCTGTGAAGGGTAAATTGGTTTTCTTGGGAAAGCAGCCTTAAGTGCTGTGCCATGTTCCAATAAAGCCTGTTTTTCCCCGAATTTGGCAATGCAACACAGAAGTTTCTGTGTTTACAGCAGACACAGATAATGCAGTTTCTGAAAATCCTGCTGACAGGCTGTCTTCGTTAGAAGTTTTAACCTTTTGTAGCATCTTTACATACTCTAATTCTGAGGAAGAAGCTTGCTGCTTGATGTGGGAGTCAAGAAGGAGTAAAAATCTCTCTCTGCAAGAAGAAAGATACTTTCATATTAAAGTCATTACAGGACCTGTGCTTTGACAACTCTGCATTTAGACTAGGACTATCAAAATTTTTCTAGCTCTCAAAGGAGCCCAGTACAAAATGGCAGCTTGGTTTTGTTATCCTAGTCTCAAAGCGGCTTTTTAGCACTGGTCCAAAATCCATGTAGAGACCCAGTATACCTTTTAGTCCTGTGGAGGTAAATTTTTAGGACATCAGGGAACTTTGTGCATGCAGTTGTGCACTTCTTACAAAGGTTCTTTGTCTTTATAGATTATGCTGCTGCAGAGGTAGAGCGGATCTGTTATCAGGCTGACGACTAGCATATAACTGAGTTCTGAAAGTTAAGTCACTACAATTATTCCACTCCACCCAGCAAGCAAAGAAGATCATGCAGCTTCACGACAGTGTTCTAAATTCAACGTACACTTGTCGCTTCACCGTCCATCAGTTTGGGGCTTTGTAGCTTGAATCTATTTCTCACCTTGTCTCAGGCTTGTGCATGTTCAGCATGCTGCACATATAGCATCTTACTTCATTTAAGATTACTAGTTGTGCTCTGTAAACTTCACATGAGGCTTATATACTGATGGGTTACAACAGATGTTCCTCCTACAAGTAACTGAAAAGCAGTTGTGGCAAATGATGTGGGGGGGATAAGGAAGATACTTAATCAGTTTAAAGTAGGTTGCTCTTCTCAGGTAGATTTCAGTATAAACAAAGTGACTGAAAATAGTCAAAATGGGACTGCTTTCCCATTTTGCAAAGCTGACTAATTTTTTTTTCTTCTTTTTTTTAACCTTATCAATCTTTACTTACTTTTGTATGTCAATTATACTTATTATACTTGCCTAATCACAAATTAATTGTTTTTGCAGTTCTGTGAACAAACCACTTTCTTTTCCTATACCTTGGGGGAAAAGAAGATATAATAAAACAGAAAAAACGAGTTCTGGGAATTCGAAGCTCTCATATATATATTTTTAAATATATACACAACTTCTTCATACACTACTAGCTTAGGAATTTTCCTAGCACACAGCAAATCTGGTATTCATTGTTCTCAATAACGGCATGTTCTGTACTTCACAGGATCTTACACTGCCAGTCAAGGTATAAATTGTATCCGTGAAGATGTTGCTTCATATATTGAAAGAAGAGATGGAGGAGTTCCTGCAGATCCAGATAACATATATCTTACCACTGGGGCAAGTGATGGTATTACTGTAAGTGTTAAAATTAAATCTATTTCTCCTTGGTATGAACTATAACTAAACTAGTTATCTAGAAAATACAGATCTTTTTGTATGTCTGGCCTCATGAATTCCTTTGAGCTTATCTAACAGATACTGAAGTCATATCAAAGGGATATCCAATCATGTGGATATATGAAACTAGCTCAGAAACAGGCCCGTAGAAACAAAGTATCTTTACATATACTAACTAGTACTTTTTGGTGTAGGTAGTGCAAACTATAAAGGTACCTAAACATACATTTAGGAGACTCAGACCATTCATACTGTGCCCTCAGTAGTTAAGATGCATAAACACTGAAGTCTTGAGAATCACTGGGAGAAAGAAGATGGAACAGCCTTGGAAGGGAGAAGTTACAGGAATTCTTTTAGTAAACTGCCTGCTAATGCAGGTTAATGCTCATGGAAATCCCAAACACTGATTTCCATAACCTGCTCATTTTGAAAAGCAAAAAAATGAACAAAAACTTCACAAGTTTTGACTTAAACCAAGATTCAAAGATGATCCTCAACCGAAAACAAAACCTGTCTCTTATATTTCTCCTTTGCACACATATATTTCCAGACACTACAATAAGCAGTGTATACTTTGCTTTTATTAAGGCAGCCTTTTGAAGCTTATTTGTAAAACGCTTTTTAAATGACATCTAGTGGCAGGGTTCAGAACGACAGCGTTCTCATATGAACAGCTAAATCTCTTCAGTGAATGGGATTTCCAGAGTTTGTGATACCAAGGGCTAGGCTGGCAGCTTGTCAGGAATGGCAGTGTAGCGTCTCAAGTCTATCCTAGTCTTATTTGACTTCGCCAGCAATGTATTGAGTCTCATTATTTGGTATTTCTAAGGATAGAAAAACAACTTATTCAAAACTTGGGAAGGGACAGTGTTAAACACTTTTTACATTTGCATTTGACCCCAATTATACTTTTTTGGATGGTAGATATTTTTAAACTTATGATGATTTAGCTTGTAGATAATTAGCTTAGCATCCGAAGTAGCATGTGATAGAGGCCCAGAAAGGCAGATTTTTAGAGCATATTGCTGTTAAATCTCAAGTACCATTTTTAATTTTATATAATCGATTAGATGTTGATAAAGATGCCTGCTTTAATTGCATCTGTCCTTCAGAATTCTCCCTTGATCATAAGGGCAAGAAATCTCTGTACTTACTTAACCAAACCCACTCTTTTATCTAATTCGCATTAAAAAATTCTATACATGGACACAAACACAGACAGACCACCCTCTGGGCAGAGGTAAATCCTTTGGGCTGACCATATCATAAGCATTACATTTTGGGCTGTATCTTCTGGCCATAAGCTATATATGACACATTAGACATCCATCCTAAGATGTTCGCGCTTGTGGTCTCTTGTATTGCTTGAAGACAAAACCGTCATGTATCTCTGGTTTTGTACTGTCATGATCACTCTTGCTCCTAGTTTGCAACAGAGCTGTTCCAGCAGTGAACCTCCCTGTGTCCCTGCTCTTATTTCTGCCTCTTGTGCTTAGCAGGATAAAAAGACTATTGAGCAACAGCTATCTGAGGTTTCTTGACTTACAAACTCCAGTGAGGCAGAGCAGAAAATCCTGATCTTGATATTCCTGTTTTCAACCTTCCGTCTAGTCTTGAGCTCATTTTTTTCCCAAATGCAGCAGCTGATCAGATGTGATCTTCAGATGCTATGATCTGCAGAGGAATTTCATTAAACTGAGTTAGACGATTCTCAATCAGCTAGTAGCTTTATTTGAAATAAGGAAAATGACTATATGCTTCTAGAATAGAAATATACTATGCATTTTTTTAGCAATGAAGATTAGTAACTTTTTCTAGAGCTTACTATTACTTCTGGTCTGTGTAATTTTTTTTCCTTCTTTTTTAATTCCTCCCTACTTTTTCCCCAGTCAATTTTAAAGATCCTGGTGTCAGGCGGTGGGAAATCCCGAACAGGAGTGATGATCCCCATACCACAATATCCCTTATATTCAGCGGCCATATCTGATCTAGACGCTATCCAGGTGAACTACTACTTGAATGAAGAAAAATGCTGGGCACTAGATGTGAATGAACTTCGCCGTGCCTTGAATGAAGCTAAGTCATATTGCAATCCAAAAGTCCTCTGCATAATCAACCCAGGAAATCCCACAGGTCTGCGGCGCTTTGGTTAAACAGATATTTTTAAGCTAATGAATAATTATGGTTTCCTCAGACTCCTTTTGCTTAAATTACTAAGTTACCTTGATCCATAATTCCTCCAAGAGTGCACCTTGCTTTCACAGTGCTGTAATGAATTGCGTTCTAAAATTCACTAGCTCTTTTGTGAGAAAGAGGGAGATCTTACTGAACAACTAGTAGTCTACCTCAGATTAAGAAGATTTGCATCCATTCTCTACTAACTTTGTTCCTCTTGCTTTAAAACACAAACTATAGGACAAGTGCAAACCAGGAAGTGCATTGAAGATGTAATACACTTTGCTTGGGAAGAGAAACTTTTCCTTCTGGCTGATGAGGTAATGCATGAGGTGTAATCTTCTCCTATGTGTGGCAATATTTTTAAGAACAGGAAATGGATTCTCTGTCATTATATTAACACGTGAACAGAAATGCAAAGAGGACAGGAGGCTTGATCTAGATTTGAACTAAAGTATTTCTTCAGCTGAGACACAAAAAGAAAATTTGGCTGGAACTGACCTAAAAACTTACATGATATTCAGACTACTTGAATTGAATGAAACTGAAGGAAAAAAAAATAAGTTAAGGTTAGTTTATATTAAAAAAAAAAAAAGTTCACTGTTCTTTCAAAGGCCAAACTCTTAAGTAAACCACATGAGATAAAAATGTATCCTTATAACAACTACTTAACAAAGAACCTTGTGTCTTCTAAATGCTTTAAGTGTTAATACTGTTTCTTCAGTGATGACTCTCTAAAAGGCCATCTTTTATCCCCAGCTGGGGAACAGAGTACATTAATGCCTTCTGACTGTTCAGGTTTACCAGGACAATGTGTACTCTGAAGGATGCCAGTTTCATTCTTTCAAAAAGATTCTGTATGAGATGGGGCCCGAGTACTACAACAATGTTGAGATAGCCTCTTTTCACTCCACCTCCAAGGGCTACATGGGCGAGTAAGTCTGGTTTTTGTGTTTGTTTTTTTTTTTTTAAATTTCACCTTCCTGATTAATCTGGTTGGGTACCTCTGTCATGTTACTGACCTGAAGATAATATATTGTCCTCTGTTAATTTGAACTAAAAAATATTAGGTAAAAAAATAAATAAAGCACGTAGTAGTTTTCATTTGTTTTCAAATCACTAAATAGTGCAACGTTACAAGTGTATTTATATCAAACATTGAACACCTCTTTCCCATGAAGCTTCAATCTTACAGGTCTGAACTAGACCTGTGATACGGCCTCCTATAGCTAAGTGAACGGCCCTGAAATCACTGAGAAGTTTAATGTTACAAATGTTTGGGCTTGGTTGTTTCTTGGGGGGAGGAGATGGAAGGAGAAGTTTTTCCATTAAGTAAACTCTACTACATGCACATCCTCTTGTTCTGAAGAGCAAACAATCCAAGTTAGTCATTAACTTGCCTAACAGGGAGGTGCATGTGCACTGTTTTCTCCATATGGACTATTAGGATGAATGGCACAGTATTTAATTCTATCTTAACATAACTGTTTCAGCAGCCTAAATGCTACATATTGCATGAACTCATTAATTGCCGTTCCACATTTGCAGTTGTTTTCACTGTTTTTCCAGTATTTATTACTCCAGATTAATTGATCTTTTCTGCTCATTCTAATCATAGATGTGGCTACAGAGGAGGTTATATGGAGGTCATTAACTTGCATCCAGAAATTAAAGGACAGCTTGTTAAACTTCTTTCTGTTCGTCTTTGTCCTCCGGTCTCAGGACAAGCAGCAATGGATGTTGTAGTGAATCCTCCAGTACCTGGAGAAGAATCTTATTCACAGTTCATAAAGGTCAGCTATAACACACTTGTTCCTTCATGTACCTCCTATACCTGTGCTAAATACCATGAACTCTGTATGTGCACAGAGTATATGCACAGAGAGACTTTTTTCTCTTCTTGGAGAATCCTGTAATAACACCAGTTTACAGAACTATAAAGTATATCTTAAAGGTAATCATACTGAGTTAATTTTAAAATATTTCGTATTCTTTTTATGGTTCATTTAGGGGTCCCAAAAGCTAAGAAGGCATTATCAGACCAGCTTTATCAACGCTCAGTTTAGCTTTTCATCTGTGTTTAGCATGGAAATAGGTTTGCTTTGACTAAAATCTAAATAGAAATGTAAGGTCAACTGCACTCAACTTAGGTAAAACCATTTGCTCTAAAAGCCCAGCAAAGCCCTGAAAGTGCTTAATTCCAGGTAGGCTTCTTGAGGCATCATAATTTTCTCTGGCAATCTTGTGGCCACTTGAAGTTAGTCAATCTCATCTTCCTTTTTTACAGGAAAAGGAGTCTGTCTTGAACAATCTTGCCCAAAAGGCCAAAATAACAGAAGAATTGCTTAACAAGATACCAGGAGTTCACTGCAACCCACTTCAAGGAGCTATGTATGCTTTCCCACAGATCTTTATCCCTTCCAAAGCCATTGAGGAAGCAAAGGTCGGTCAGTCATTTTTTTTTTCCCCCATTCCATTTCAATCTTCACACACTTGTGCCTGACACTCTCCATGATGAATTTCTATTCCAGGCAGAGTAAGCTCATGTAGTTACAAAAACAGCATTTCATACACTATGTATGATCTTAAATATAACAAGATCCTTACTTAAAAGGAGGAAACCAAAAAAAAAGAAAAAGAAAAAAACCCACACATTTCAACATATTAGTGAGGCTTCTAGGTTCAGAACATTAATCAAGGAGGTTGCTGTTAATGAGACTGAGTCATAGGATGGACAGGTGGCTGAAACTGTTTAAATTCCACCTTGCTGCCCCTGCCTGGTTTGGTGAGGCAGGACATAGACCAGGATTGAAACCCTTGTGTGCAACGCCCCGGCAAGAGACAGACATTCAGAGGTTTGCTTTCAGATTTTCGTTCTGTACAATACCTTTTTCATATTTGGGTCTGTAAAATATATCACCACATGACAAGTCTTTCAGTTCCCAACTGGAGCTCTATGACATAATGCATAAGGTTTTTTTTCCCCTTTTTTAAAAAGGGGAGCAAAAGTTATTAATTGGGGGACTTTGTAGCCAGCAAGATGCTTTGGGGGAACAAAATTGAAGCACACTTCTCTTCAATTAATTTCAAAATGTCAAATTTCAGGAGCTCAGATTTTGCAATATAGAATTTTGAGATTTTTGGCTACAAGTCAGGCAAGGAGAATAATAAAAATATCTAAAAACTTCACTTTAAAGTAAATGTTTTATTTAGCTTTGTCGTCCCCATGAACTAGTGCTGTTTAATTTGTGGCATGAACTATTAGGATTTGCTCTTCATCAATTTAGCAAAGAAAAAAAAACCTAATAATGCAAGAGAAAGATTTAAGAAGAAAAGCAATCATGAAATCCTATATATTTGGATTATTTTGACTTCACTAATTCCAAAGTTGGCATCTATTCCTTAGGCTCATAAAATGGCACCTGACATGTTGTACTGCATGAAACTTTTAGAAGAGACTGGAATCTGTGCTGTACCTGGAAGTGGATTTGGGCAAAGGGAAGGAAGCTACCATTTCAGGTACAGTTTCTATTTGCTAAAATCAACTGAGCTGTAATAAGATGGGCACCATCCTAGCACTTTACTTTCTGATTAAATCTAAAATTAAAAAAAAAAAAAAAATCTCTTTCATGCTATGTTTACTTTCTACTGAATATTTTCTGTGGGTCTAAAAAATGAGGTAGATGATTTGTTCTGCTTGATGAGCTATTCAGGTTTATATGGTGTTTTCCCAGTTTGCCAACATAGTTTTCTTCTATTTTTATTCTTTAATTTTTGTGTCTTCTCCACAAATGCAAACATTACCAATAGCTTATATTCTAATCTTTAAAGTTGACCAAGATCTCAAAAAAATTGCCCTTTCTCCAAATGGGCAAGTTCATCAGTGTTTTCATATAGAGAAACTGTGTGACAGCTGCAATATCTTCTGCTATGAATCTGTTCCTTGCACAGGCTGAATTGTTTCAGTAAAATGAAGAAAAACTTTAAGTTGGACAAAACCTTATAATTACCCAAATTATTAACATAAACTCAGTAAGTAGCCCTTACTTACATCTGAGCCACTGACAGTGGAATTTATCAGGGAACTCAGTCTTATTTAGTCTACAGTAACAGGATAGAAACTAGTTTTAGTTACACTTGTTCTGCAACACAGATAGCTGGGGTAGGTATCTGGGCACATGCCAGTCCAGGAAAAACATCTGCATCCATCTGCTCCTACTAGATGGGTGCAAGTCCAGAAATAAAGCCAGTGGAAAAAAAAAAAATTGTTTGCATCCTCACTATTTTTAGCTCTTGCAAACATCTGATAACTCAACTTGATTTACAAATTATACTGAAGGAGGAAAAAAGAGACTAAAAATTTGCAGTTTCTATTTTCAATTCAATACGACATTTACATTTACTCATAACTGGCAGCCCCTGAAGACCACAAAACTCAATATCAATTGTCATAACTGTCACAAAAATGGACACAAGACTTGCTGAGATTTTTTAGAGATATCCTTTTTATCACTCAACAAACATGTTTTTGAACACCTTAATACCTTATCATTTGAAACCAAATGCTACAGATTAGTAATACAGTTCAATTAGACCATAAATGCAGAAAAATAAGACAATTACATTAAAGCAGGTATCAAACAATGCATTACTAGCTAAACCCTGAAAGTAAATCAACATCTATGGAAAGATCTCACTTTAATTTATTCTGAAAATAATGTGGAGTATTTTTTCTTCTCTAAAAATTATTTTTCAGAATAACCATTCTTCCTCCATTAGAAAAGCTGAAGATATTACTGGAGAAAGTGAAGGACTTCCACATAAAGTTTCTTGAAAAATATGCTTGAAAGCGCTGTGGCTTTTTCCTACCATCCCCTTCCCTTGAAGGCGAATGCAGAAAATGAGCAAAGATGTGCTGAGAATGTGCTGTTCATGTAATTTAACTCAATTCAAAATAGATATAACCTATCTCAGATACTGTTATAAATTACTGGACAATTAAGTTTAATGTCTGATATAGAAGACATTGTTACACCTTTCTTTTTTAAGGGGAAGGGGAAAATGTGAAGAAAGCGATCGAAGAGATAGATAGGAAATGATATTGTGCCTTGACTGGAAGTTACATTCTTGAACTTCTGGCTCAATAGTTGGGAGAAGGAAGCTGCTTATGAAAATACTACTGTTACGGTCTTTTATGAAACAGAAATGCTGGGGGTAATTGTTTAGCTAGGAAAATGCTTGTCAACTTAAAATTCTACTAAAAAAAAATCAAAGGCCTATGTATTGTTTGGTTTCTTTTTTCCTTTTTTTTTTTTTTTTTTTTTTTTTTAAGTATGTAGTGTTTACCAAATCAGATAACACATGTAGGTACAGCATGTTTGTTTTAAAAAATTCTTTAGAACACATCTTTGGCAGATGTGTTTGGATACCTTTGAACTTCTACTAAAAAAATGAAAAAAGTCCTGCTATTGCAGTATAATCTGAGTAAAATACAGAGTTTTGATCAGAAAAGGAGTGAACATGGTATCTTTCTGAACCCAAGTTTTATGAAATTGAAAAATAATGAGAAACACTAGTTCTTCTTACTCCCGAGCCATTCAACACAGATTCTGCCAGTGTAAGAGGAGAGCGGTAAAACTTCTTAACAACTCCAAATAACAAAGCCATGAATCTCCAGTTCATCCACATCTTTTACATGCATGGAACTAATAAGCTACTAACCTCGAAGAAGATATGATTATTGACGATCACTTCAAATAAGGTAAAATAAAATACTATTTTATCACCTTGTCAATGGACAGCAGCTGTTCAGATTAAAAGACTTTGCTGGCTTAAACCCAACTTGAATTGGCAACTACTAACAAGTGTTATCAGAAGAAATGCTGGGGAGTGATACATAATGAAGAAAAAGATGTATTTAAAAGAAAAGTGTCTTGCACCTAGCAAAGAGATAACAGTATTACACCTCAGTCTTAATTTTTCCACACTCATATTATTGGCTGAATGATCTGAAAACTCAGCTCAATCAGTTTCCTACCTAAGAGTACACCTCTGTTATTCTACTAGCTATGTTATTTTCCCTGCATATAGGAAGAAAACATCTTCCCTGCTAGAACTGGAAGTTGGATAGCTGGATACCTTCTGCTAGGACAGATAAAGGACTGAACAAACAGAGCTTCCACTATTCAGCCATGACAGCATAAACATTTTTCAGGCTTAGGCTCAGCATTTTACCAAGGTTCTTCATTAAGAGTATGTCATTTAATTCACTGATTTCAAATTATTATTTGAAGTAAACTCTTTCATGTCCATTATCACTTTGTTATGCTTCCTCTGTAGCTGCCTTGGCATCCTATGCTGATCCGTGTTACTAAAGTCAAGGGCTAGAGAGTTGTGAATAAACAACATGCCAAACTACTTAGATAGGAACTGTTGCCAATAACCCTCCCTGCAGCAGCAGCTGCTGGCCTGCAAAGCAGCACTGGCAGCAGGTGTGTGCACCTCATAGATCCTTACTGAAGGATTTAGTGGTTCTCAAACATCTGCCAGTGGACAAAGGTTCATAAATGCAAAATGGTCTGCTGGTGGATGAAATTACTACTCTAGAGGCTTGGAGAAAAAAAAATCTGCCTTTATCTTTGAAGGATGACAGACTGAGAATGCCTCTGCTGCTACTATCCATTGGTAAATACCACCTTTTATCAGCTAGCAGTCTCCACTTTGCATCCTTAATATGCACTAATATAACAAATCTGAATAACAAAAATGTAGTAAGAGGTGAGAATATTGATAGAAAAATAAGAAAAACATCACTCTCCTATTCTAGGAATGTGTCCAAATCACATCTGGCTTTGGACTTGTAATGCAATGTAGATTGAAGCTAAGATCTATCAATGGGAATTAGAATATTTTTTTATATTTTTATAACTACAGCTTTTTCATGGGATAGTATTTGTAATCTAATATGTCAATAGATTTTATATTTGCCTTGCATTTGGACCTGATACTCCTGGCAAAAATGTTAAGGTTTACAGCTTTCTAATGATACTTCACAAGTGTCAAATGCTTCTTGTTTTAAACCAGGACAGCAATTCTTACCGTTTTAAATCAAAATATAATGGCATAAACTGAGTTTTTTTTCTAAATGTCCTATTATGGTGCCTTTTCTGTTTCAGCCATTGTAAGGGTAATATTTTGCTTTTACACATATGGAAGGGTGGTGATTTCTACTGTCTATCCACATTATTTGTATGTCCTGTGATAAGGTAAATGTGCATTTTTGTGGAACAATCCTATAAAGCTAAGAAAACAGGCTTATTTTCAATGTCTGAAGTATTTCATTATTAATTTTTAATATTTAATTATTTCATTAGTAACAGACAATTCTTACTTTCTAATGCATGCTTCTAGGTTTGGTTTTCCTACAGGTGCTCCTTACTACGGTACTTTACATGTATGAGATTTCCAAATAATAAAGTGCATATTAAAAAAAAAATTGTAGTCCTCCATTTCGTGCGTTACCAAACAACATTTTTGGATTGCACTGTGAGGCATCTAACTTCACATTTAAACTAGTATTTACTTAAATTCATGTATCTGACTGAACTTTACACTTTCCAGATCATGTAATTTATACTGCTGGAATTTACAGACACCAAATTTGTCCTGCCTGTTATCATAAAACTATTTCTTAATAATGCAGGACCTATAGGGACTGCCAGAGACATGTTTTGTGTTCATAATTAATCATTATCTCTTTCTGTAAGGTGTTGTAAACAGGAATTGACCAAACCACATTTATTTCTTCAGAGGAAGGAAGGATCAATCAGTTGGTTAAGGAAGATCAGCTGAAAAGTTTGCTGAGAGGTTTGTTTGGTATTGGTTGTTCCTTTTTACTATTTTATTTTTTAAAGAGTTAGCTTATTTAGTAACCCATTTTGAAGTGGCACCTCAGACTCTTTTGGGGTGTCTGTTTGATAAGTAAGAAAATGCTAAGAAAATGAAGCACAGGGAAAAGGAAGGTATTCCTACTTTCTTAAGCATATATGCATATATCAGTAGTACCAAAAAAAGCAAAGTTACTTACTTCCTTGTAGCAGGTATTTTGGTATTTTCTGAACCAGAAAGTTCAATTGCTTTCCAGAAGCTTTACAGAGGAGCATGGTCTGATATTAAAAGCTATAAGGCAGGTTCTCTACAGCTTTGCTGTTTGTCTGAGTGACGTAGCGTGTCCCAGCTGGCTCAGCGGACGCTGTCACTGCACTAAATACACCAGAAAACTCCCCACTTTAGGTTTATATGAAATATGGCCATTATCTGACTATAACTTAAACCAGCCGATCGAGCTGGCATCAGGCTGAGCGGGCTAGTTATTGTGGCTAGCTTCGAAACACTGAATGTTGAGCAAAACCACCACAAAACACGTGAAAAGCGGGACCTCGGCCCGGCGCGGGGCTTCACCCGCCAGGGCGGGCGGCTCCCGCCTCAGCGCCGCGCGCCGCCGCTACTCACCCCGCGCCAGGGACGCGCCCGCGCGGCGGTGCCTCAGGGTCGGCAGCGGCTGTTTTCGAAGCCGTTAACACAAACCCGCGGCACTTCCCCACGTTTTGTTTTGTTCCACCAGGAAACGGCAAGTGCAGCCGCTGCTGCCGCCCCCCTCAAGGGCACCGCGGCCTCGCGCCCGTCCGCGCCTCCCACCCCCCCGCGCTCCGGGCTCGGCGGGGGGAGCCGCCGCTCCCTACAAAGGCGGCGCGGGCGCGCGCGCCGCAGACATGGCCCTGAGGAGGCCGCCGGGCTCCGGCCGGCGCCGCAGCACCGACTCGGGCGTGGAGCCCGACCGCGGCGCGCTCTCCCGGGAGAAGAAGGAGCAACGCGTCGCGCTCTTCCTCAGCGACTTCGACCAGCAGGGTAGGCCCGCGTCGTGCCGCGGGGAACGGGGCGCGCGAGGCGGTGGGGTGCGGAGCTGCCGCCCGCGCGGGCTCCGAGGCGGCACCGAGAGGGGGCGCCCTGGCCCCGGCAGCGCCTCAGGACCCCGCGCCCCCCCGCCCCCTTGGGGGGCAAAGAGCGGTCCCTTCGCCCCCCCCTCCGCCCAGGGGCAAAATAAGTCATTTTGTGCCTTCCCCACCCACCTTTGGTGGCAGAAAGCGGCTGTTTCACCTCTCTCCCCATCATTAGTAACTTTTGTTGCCCCCCCCTCAAAAAAAAAGGGGGGGCTCCAGGTGAGAGCGGTGGCTGTAAGTGCCTGGGTGCCTCGAGCGCGTCTGTGCAGAAGGAGGGATGTTGCGAGGCCCCGATAATGTCGCTTACGCACCGAGGGTCCTTGCCCAGTCTGGCTCTGAGGCACGTGGTGGAGTTGGGCTAAACGAAGCTCTTTCCAAATCACTCTGACGGCACCTGCTCTATGCCAGGTGTTATTTTAACTTTCCTTGTGATGCAGAAGTGCTTACACCTGGAAATATGAAGCACATGTGGCAATAAAGGCTTTTTTTTTTTTTTTTTTAGCCAAGGAAAATATCCAGGAAATGAAGAAAGAACTTGATTCGCTTCTGCAAACAGCCGAGAAGGCATTTACGGTGGAGTTGCTGAAGATGCCAGTTGCAATCAGAAAAATGAAAAGAAAAGACTTGCTTAGTAAGTGCTTGTGATGGGTTGATATCTGTGAGCAGCGTCAACAGCACCGCATCCTGCTGTGCTCTTCACTGAGACAAGGAAACCTGTAAATGTGCAAACTTCTTAAGATTGCTTCTGCTGCTAAAAGGCTATTTAACAGTAGTGTGAAGTTGCAGATGAGGAGCAGCAAGCATTTCTCATCAGCTCCACTTGACCTGTGTAATATCAAGGTTTTGTTTTTCTTAGTAAACTGCTCCTGTACTTAAAAACTTAAGCAATTCTTGGTACTAATTTTGTGTTGTTCCTAATTTGAAATTCTTTACCACTGAGCTCTGATTGGGTAATTATTTACATATGATGATGAACATTTAATATTAACCTTGTATTTATGCAGCAGTTTAAGCTGCAGTGGACAGTCAGAATCGGATGTATATTCTGGTGAGAACTGGTGTTTCTGGAATCTACCTAACAGGTGAAACTTGCAGGGGCCAGAAAAGATCATATCTAAGATGCTTGAAGAACTTTATTTTACTGTAAGCCTTTGAGTATGTGTTTTGATGTCCGTCTTGAAAACTTCTCTCCAAAAGTATTAGCTTTGATCAATACATTGTATGACTTTTCTTGTTCTTTAAATTTAAGTTACATACTGCATGACTAAGCTTTCATAGACTTTTAAAGATCAAAGATTGGAATAAGCAGCATTTTTTTAATGTATTCTTGTTATTGTCATTTTTTTTTCCTTCCATGGAATTCCACATCTGACTGGTCTATACTACTTGAATCTTGTTAAAAGGTTAGATATATCCCAGCTAAGGTTAACTATTAAAACAGCTGTACTCCTGATTTGCTTATTTAGTTTCATATTTTATAAGATAGAAACCTATAATTTAGAATTAAGCAAGTGATAGAATTTAAAGAAATAACATATTCTTGTGTTACAGACTTGCAAGGAGGAGAGGAAGTGGCTCTTGCTGCAGCGGTGGTAAGTGTGTTTCCAAGTTTTACCACAGCACATAGCATTATAAATCTTCTGGCTCTACTGTAAGAATTTCAGAGAAATGTTCTTGCTTAGCTCTCTGTCTAAATACAAGAAGTTATGGAAAGGCTAGAAAACCACGCTGCAATTATGAACATTACCTAAAGCTTTAGGATCATCTGCAGGCACAAATGCAGAGTTCTGTGTGTTCCTTCCTTACTCTGAGTATGCTTATGAAAAGTAAACTGGTGTTTAGCCAATCCCACTTCTGTATCTGTTTTATGTCTTTTTAGTTTGAGTTCTTTATCCAAATGATGTGCATTTACTGTACAGACTTTTCCTCTTACAAGTTAAATATTCTCTAGACTGACTGCTCTCTGGAAGACATACCAAATCCAAAACTGATGAGGACAAACAGCAAAAAAGGCAAGTCAATCTAGGTTGTAGGTTGGTTTAATTATTTCTGTGTTTAGTGATGTGGGCTGAGCACTGGCTAAGTGAACATTAAGCCCCAGAAAATACCAGAGGGAAAAGCATGTAACTGGAAGTATAGCATACAGGTCTCTTCAGCTTTCTGTACGGAGGATCAAGAACTATGTATTTAAGTACTTTAAACATAATAAAGTGCCTAACCCTTCAGATTACTCACAGAAGAAAAGGGTGAGAAAAAAAAAAGACTTAAGTGATTTGTCGGTACCTTGCGGAAGAGCTAGGAGTGTCATCCATATTTTCTGGTAAGTTCTGTTTTGACTTCCTGTCCATCGAGATTTGTAAGAATACCATTTCTCTTAATTCTCCAAAATATGCAGTAAAAAGACACTGACTGAGATGTAGCTTAACTTTGACTGAAGGTTAAAGGGTTATCCAGTGTCTCTTAGCTGTACAGTGTGTCACAGGGGCTGTGACAAATACATACAGTTTTGCTTTGAATTAAGTGCTAGTCAACTGACCATCAAATATCAAAACTGATAAGCAGCTTTTGGTGAGCAAATAGCCCTCACACAAATGAGTTTGAGGGAGTCCTTATGCTCTTCCTAAGGCTTTTATCCTCCTTGTCTGTCTTTTAGTTAAGGTAACTACAATTGTTGAATATGAAGATGCCAAGCATATTTCTGCAAAGAAAATAACAAAAAAAGTAAGTTTGCTCCAGACAAACAACATGAGTTTAATCAATTGTGACCTCCTATGAACTCTACTCGAACTATGATCAAGTAGGCCAGTGACCTGCTGTTCATTTGAAAAACCAATTGTTTTAAATTCAACTAACTGTTAAGCAAGATTAAACTTAATTGTAAATTAATTTCATAATAAGCTGTGTTATCTGGATTTCTGTAACACATTAACATGGATATGTAAATATCTGTGAGGTCACTTTTCTCTTGAAATTCCAATTGAGACTTTTTTTCTTGTTCTAATACATAACTTTTAATACATGATTTTCTATATTTGCATGACTTGTGCATTCCTGTCCACATTAATCTCTAAGCCATATATCACAGCTGAATTAATTCTACAAAACCAATCCTTCTTTGGAATGTAGTGGCTCAGCTGGATATTGAAGTATGTGCCAAGATGACAAACAACTGAGGCACAAAGATTATGTGCACAGTTACACACCTTAATTAGAAAGAGTCCTCCTTTATATTTTATAGTGTATGAGTATATATAATTTATAATATATAAACATATAAAGTATATATTATATAAATTATATATTCTTTATATAATATATATTGTAGCACACATGTATTATATTATGATCTATATTCTAATAATACAATCTATAGGGCTGTATATGAAAATATTGTTGCATTTATACAGAACTTCAGAGTTAACAATCATGATTCTAGATTATAAAAGTCTAGCCATGGAATGCATATTTGTCTTTAACTACATGCAAAACTACATAGAAGGCAGCACTGAGAAACTTAACTACGCTGTTTCAGCAGAGAATTCTTAAAATATTTTTTTGCAGAAGTATCTGTGTTGTCTTAAAATGAAATTTCTTTCAACTGCTAACTTGTGTACGCATTTTCAGGTATCCAAAACAAAGTCATTGGTTTCACTGGCCTCTGGTTTAAACAGCAAACTGAACTCTCTCTCTAGGTAAGGCTGACCTTTGAGAGCTTACATAACTTGCAAACACAAAGTAAAATTATTTTGCAAATAAACAAACTGAAATTTGAGCCTGAAAGAATAAATCTGATAAGATGTATTTCATAACCTCAATCAGATGCATTGTGGTCCTGTGAATGTAGTTTAAAAGCATCATTAAGGAGCAAACATCCGTTGATACAGATGTATTCTATCTCTTGATCCCTAAGCAGTGAACAGTTCTGAATTTAGCTTCTATGTAATTAGTATAGTTTTCCAAACAATACTTAAGAGCGCATAATGGGAATGCCTTTTGTTACTTCTTATTAGGACTTATGAACTGTTGCATAATTCTTCTGCCCTCTTGTATAGCTGAGAGTGATCATTATCGGGGGAAATATAAGCTTGCTGAAATGTCCTGCAGTTGACTATAGTCAGGGGGAATCAAACTGAAGTCTTGCTACAAGGGGTAGCAAGGTTAGACATCTGTGCGAGAGAGTTCTTTGAGAAGCTCTCCATGCAGCTCCTTGGGCAGTACACATACTTGCATTCTTTGTTACATTCAATTTGAATTCAGAGAAATGCAAGATGCAATTGAAATATTAATGTGCCTTAAAAAATAGAATTTAATAGATTTAATTATTTTCTTGAACTAGCTCAACAAAATCAAATTGGAGAAGGCTGTCTTGCCTGGAGAAGTCTAACTTGTCAGTGTCTGAAGGCTGTATACCTTCAATTACACAAACCCTGGGACAAGAGCGTGTCCTTATTATCTCCAAAATGTGAGAGGAATAGGAGGAAAGAAGGAGTTCAATTTGTCATCAAAACATTCTGTGAATTTAATTGAAATCCAAACCTAGAAAAGACTTCTTACTGGATTCAGGTTAACCTTGCAGAACAAATGTTCCTTAGAACTGATCTGGTTAAACTAATTTCTGCTGAAAAAGAAACTTGCCTAGAGACTGTACGCAGTAGGAAAGATTTGCAGGTATTTTCCCCTAGTTGTCTGCAATTTAGGTATTGGAGCCCTCACTCTCTCTGAGCATAAAATCTCTTCTGCTCCCTTTCTAAATTAATAGATTTTTTTTATATATATATGTAATTTATAAAAAATTCTCATATTAGGTCTGCTCACTCTTCTCCAAATATGACTGAGGCTGTTAAGGCTCTTGCCTCTGATTGCAGTGCCACAAATTACAAAGACATGACAAAGATATCTAAAAGGTCAGTTTTTTTTGATTTGTTCTTATTTTGTTAAATAATAAGACTATTTATATCTCTAGCTGAATAGTTTTAGTGTCTGCTACTAAATGTGGGGTAGCAGGGAGGCCAGCCATTACACTTCTTCCCTGGAGTAAGGACATTAATGGGTGTTAATTCCTAGCAGCTTCAGTATTTCTTAGTATCTCCTGCTGCAATAAAGAGATATGCTGTAAGTCTTATCTTAAGTTCTGAGACCTGAAGCTACTTGTTTCCAAAACTATAAGCATTTACTGTTGGTATTGGAGAGTGGTTGTTCTTATTGTTGAAAGGTTTAAATGACATCATGTTCACTGGTCTATAACATAGCCTTGAAAGGTTACTGAAGTGTTTCAGGGTCAAAAAACAGCACTAGCAGTGCTAATAAATGGCACTACTGCCTCCAACAATGTTTAGATGTTTCATTTGCTGTGGTCTTCTGTAAGAAGTGGAAAAAAATCAAACATATTTGCCTTTTGATCAGGTACATTTTCTATTATTTGCATTGGTTCATGATTGAGAATCTCCTGCAGGGTATAAAAAGCTCATTTCAGAGAAAAGCTGTAATTGTATTCTAGGGCCAGACTACAACCTGGTGTCCCAAGAACTGTACCGACTAGTGGAAGAGTTCAAGGCATGTTACTAAGAAGTAAATCAATACCCCAAGATAAAACTGTGCCCTTTGTAAACATTCCCCTGGCTGATGGAAAGGTATTGAACCTTTATTACTTTTTGTGCTTAACAGTAGCTGTTAAATAAAAGGTGAATAGTCTGATAGTAATGGCTCTAACTCACATTCAGTTTTTTATCTGAAAACTGTAATTTTCTCTTCATGTTTAGACATTCTGTACCGCTGCTGGGGATCTCCATAACATTGATGTGCAACTACTAAATCAAGATACAGTACAGCATATTCATAACTTAGTGGTAAGCTTAAAACTATTAACTTACAGAAGAATTCACAAAAGGCCTTATAGAGATTGACATCTAAGCCCTAGATTTGCATGAGACTGACACAAGTTCTAAATAGGTAACTGTTCTGAGAGGAAGCGTAAATTGGTTGGCATAAGTTGGAGGGAGGAACAGGGAGTGGGAGGAACAAGAACTGTTGCACACTGATAATGCAAGTGTGCTTACATAAGCATATGGAGTCTGGTAGTTGTCTGGGGGAGGACAGTAGCATAACCTCATCTTTTTAAGTCTCTCCCATATCTTTCCTACCTTGTAAGCAAAGCAGCATTCTCTACCTCCTGTTGACAAAGCCTTACAAGCACACAGCTAAGTTTCAGCTCCTGGTTACAGTCCCTCTATCTTTCTCCCTTGGTGGGTAAAAAATGTTGTTAATTCTCTGCTGCACTTGAATAACAACCGTCTTACCTTTGGTTTAGGGAAGTAAATTTGTTTTGGAACAGAACACAGTAGAACATAATCTTCTAGCACATACTCTGCTACGTTCAAACATAGCTGGGGCTGCTGGATACATTCATAGGGGACACTAGCAGTCAGTATATACCCAGGCACCAGGTATAAGTCAATTTACAGTCTTGTGGGTAATCTCGTAGACTTTAACACAGATGTGTGAGTTAAATGTGGAAGCTAACTTGTGTTTTCTAACATGTACCTACCTCTTTAAGTAGAAAGGAAGTGTAGGTTTGTTCCTTGCCTGTTTTAGTTAGCTTCTCTATTTTCCTCTTCAGTGCATGTATCAGCTTGAATTAAAATTCATTTTCTTTCCCCTTAGAGTGAGCTGACTGTACTGTGTGGGAAGGCAACAGTTAAACCAAGTTAATGAAACTTGCATAAGGGTCGTCTCCTCACTCCAGAATATTTATGACAGCCCTTCCTTGCCTCTTCTGAAGTGTTTAGAGTATTTCTATGTCTTAATAAAGCTCTGTACTGTCCAATAAATGTTTTTATATAAAGTTTACACTGTGATCTATTAAAAAAACTCATCTCTGATTCAAAAGCAGAAGCAATTCCACATTTCAGGCTTTATACAACTAGCAGAGGGGATAAGCTTGAGTTCAATCCTGATATTCTAAGCAGGGTTATCTTAGTGCTTTAGTTACATCCTTACTCTGTTTAATGTCTGTCTTCCATGCACATCACCTACCTGAGCAGAATGGAGAATGCTGCCATACATGCTCCGTCTTTCCCAGGGCCATCGTAGTAACTCGTTTTCCTCTGTTAAAGGAGTCATTGGTGATGGTGTCTAACCGAATTTTCCTAACACTTGTACTCATCATTGTGTGTCTTCTGAGAAACTGCAGGAAAGGCTCTTGCCCTCTTCCACAGACAGAGGACTGTCCCTGAGAAACTAGTGCTGGTGCGTGTACCAGTAGTTCCAGAAGATTGAGTATTATTATTCCTTGGATACAGATTCTATAAGTAATATTGAGGCTTTAATGGGCTAAGAGGTAGCAGGAAGAGCTGTCGTATAGCACTTAAAAAAAATAAATAGAGATTAGCTTCTAATTTTTTTTCCTCCGCCATTAATTTTGCATGAGACAGAGGTCACAAGCTTCAACTAAAGGAAATGTTTTCATGCCATGAAAGATATGAGAAAAAGGGTAAAGAACATGAAGTTAATTAAACCTATTAAGTCTACCTTATTAGAAGTGGGCTTTCTGTTCCACAGAAACTAGAAATAAACATTGTATGGAGAAATGTACAGAACACAACTTTAGGTCATAATTATGTTCATGAAGACTTAGTTCTGTGAAGAGCAGCACAGCTTGGACTAATAAAAATCTGTCCTTAAATTGGTAAGAATAATAAACAAGCTCTCAGCTTCTTGATAAGCACAGGCCAAGGTCTAGAAAGGGTAGGATGTTTTAGGGGTCTTGCTGTAGTTAAGAGGGGGGGGGTAGTCATATTAGAGAAATATTAAGAAAAACATCTATTGTTAAGTGTGGCTACTGTAGTTAAAGGATTTTAATCCTTTTAGTCACCAAAAACAAGCTGCTAAAGCTTCTTGTATCCAACACCAAGGGCAAGTCCACAAGATACACTATCTAGCTGTTACGAAGGCCAAGGACTTCTCAAACAACTGAAGTTATTATTATGAGTTACCATTAAGCTAGGAAGCCTACACTATTTATTTAAGATTCAATAGAAGAGGCATACTGTTCTGTTCTGCTAAGAAATAAAACCCTGACCTTACTCAAAGATACCACCCTCCAGAGCCTAATTTAACAAACACTCAGGCCCAAAACAGAACAAAGGTCATTCACATTTCATGTTGAAGTTTTGTTCCTTATATCAGCAGGCAATCCAAAAGATCATCATGAACTCCCACCACACCCCTACATCAAGAAAAATGCAGCTTCAGACTCATAAGACAGAAGTTTGTACAGTAAGTTCCCCCCACCCCCAAAGGGTGAGTTCCCTTATTAACTAAAACTTTCCTGAAGTTTTAGGAGACAAGGAAGACAACCAGGGTGTTAATAAGCATTACAAGTTCAGATGACCAGCTTCTTGGTAAAAATGAACTGTAAGGAGGACCAGTACAGAACGTTGGCTTCATGAAAAGTACAGAGAAATTACTAAACAAAGAGTCACTAGCTGAGAGTGCCACAGAGTATAAAAAGGCGGTATTGAGATACAGGTCAAACAAGATTTATTCTTACTTTGGATTCCAAAATGAGATTGCTCAGTGATAATCTCAAATGCGGATCACACCCAGGTACACAGAGAGGCTTGGAGCTGTTCTCTCCAGCTAGTAAACAGTGTCAACAACTATCTGAGCTACCATTAAACAAGTTACACATTTCAGGCTTCCAAAGAAAAGCAGAGGATTCTCCTAATTTCCTCTCCTCTGTGGTAAAAGGAACAACACTACAAAGAAGCAACTGACTGACTATAAAGTTCATGCAGTTTCTCACTACCATAAAAAGAGCACTAACAAAACTTATCTAAGCAACTGTACTCCATCATTCTGTAAGGCTTAGATTTTGCTTAGCTGATGTATCTTAACCATTAAAATCACATAAAAGAGGTCTATGGTAGAAAACTTTAAATCTTAAACATGAAAACATGCAAGCTGCTGAAAATACACCAACAACAGCTATACTGAGCATGTTTCCAATCCAAAAACTATCCAGGACAATGCCAAAGTAATTAGAAATTATTACAAAGTAATGCAACCACAAGTTGTCAAGCATTACATTCACTTTTAAGTTATCTTTGCAAAAACAAAAAGTGTTTTTCTAAAAGTCAGGGTAAACCAGGCTTTGATTTTCCTGGATTAAAAGACACCGTTGTTTTAGGAGTAGAAGATTTGGGTATCTTCTGACTGCACTCAGATACCCGAGTATTTTCTTCATCTAAAAGGAAGATGGCAACACTCTTCCCCGTGGCCAATCATATCTTATTTCAAAAAAACACTACTTTGCATGTAGCACACCAAATTCTTTATCTATCCCTGATCTGCTCTTAAAAAGCAGCTTCAGCCTATGTTTACCTCTACCTTGGTGCACAGCAGTAGTTAAAACCACTGGAAAAGCAGAAGTTACAAGGCAAAAGAAATATATTATACACCAACTGCTTTTATTTAATTTCAGAAACCGTTCACAAGATGGTAGAAAAAAAAGAAAAAAAAAACAACTTACAACCACTTCTAATTTAGTCTTCCATTGTTCCCAGTCAGCTCTAAACCCATTATGTGCAAAGCCCATTTACCATGCATCTAGATGATAGATACAGGCTATGAAATTCTTTATTCTACTTGTAGCAGCTTATGCAGGTGCAGCCAAATACCAAGCCTTGGGACAAATTGTACACAAACTTTACAATGTAGAATTCAAATTTAAAATATGAAACTTAAAATCTACACAAAACTGATAAAAATCAAGCACAGATACAAGGACAAACTTAAAACCCATGTGAAAAGGAGTCTTGTCTTCCTTTCAAGTGCTTTATTCTGCTACACAGTCAAAAATGAAGATGTAAGCTTTGTGGTTAGTTTAAATTACACTCTGTAGATACTATAGACCAATTTAAAAGTTACACATACAGCAATAGATGTCCATTGGTTCATCTGGATTACTTATACAATCCAGTTAGATTGTTGAAAACAAGTCAGGCAAAAATTGAAAGAAAAATCCTTGTGCAACTTTTTAGACAACGTTTACTGATGGGCACACTGTACCCCAGGTCCATGATGGCTGCTTTCTTCATCAGAACTATCGATATAAACTTCACGTCTGTGGCCACCACCTGAACCACGAGTGGTATCTAATTCCTGAAGATCTACCTCTTCTGTATCACCAATTACGTTAGGGAATTCAGGTCTAGCTGGCAGAAGATCTTCAAGTTCCTGCCCAAGAAAAGAAGTACATTCAGCACTGCATCTCCAACTGCTAAATACAGGGCCTAGTTTCCTGCCATTTCAAGCCTTCAGACAGCAGACTTCAGTTTTTAAGTATGCATTTAAGCTAATGCAAACCAGGAAGCAAACTCATTTAGAGGTATCTACATCATTTAGAAGTATTTACATCAAGTGGAAGATGTCACTTAAAGAGAGCTTGCAGCTCCACATATCACTGCCTAAAGTACAATCAGTAAACACAGTCACACTTATCACATGGTAGCAGCTATTGCAAGAAGTTTTTCCTCCTGCTCTTAAAGGATTTGCACTGTCCTGAAAGGCATGT
Organism: Nothoprocta perdicaria; assembly: GCF_003342845.1. NCBI lineage: Eukaryota > Metazoa > Chordata > Aves > Tinamiformes > Tinamidae > Nothoprocta > Nothoprocta perdicaria. Next base: position 4,559,347 of record NW_020454982.1, read on the forward strand.
TCCAGAAACTTACACTCCAACAAGTATTTTCAAACCACATGTTCCCTCTAAACAATGTTAAAAGAATTAAGTAATTGTACTTGCATCAAAATTTAAATACTGGAAAGCAAGCATCCAAGTACAACACAAGCCCTCTACACACTGCCAAGTAAGAATACTTTCTATTCAAGATAGAAAGAGCACTTACTGAAAGCTTTTCTGGACTAATCCAGTTATTTTCAGGAAACTGAACATCAAATTTAATGTAAAGATCCCCCTTCTCAAAAGGATTGCGGTACTGTGGCATCCCTTCACCTCTAACTACACGAACACAACCTGTAATAGAAACAGAAGCAAGCAGAAAGAGATGCTTCAGAACAAGTCTTAGAAGTCTCTCTCCAGTCTGTCTTCAAGTAACAAAATAAGAATAGGATGAAGTGTTCAAGAACCACAAAAACACTTCTGTGTTTTTGTCACAGGGCGGGGTCCTTCTGTCAAAGGTCAGAGGAGTCCTTATCAGGTCAGTCTTACCTGGCTCAATTACTTTTCCAGGAGGATATTTAACCACAATCTGACGTCCATCGAGGTGCTTAAATGTGAACTGAAATCCACACAGTGCTTCAACAAGCCCTATCTTGTGTGTCATATGCAAGTCATTCCCATCCCGCTGGAACACCTACAAACAGAAAGAGATGTCTCTTCTAGTACTATGATCATTTCCACAAGACTAACCATTTAGTGCATTCTTCAAATTCAAATTAAGAAGAAAAGTCCTGTATAGCAGCATTGCTCTTTCCTTAAGATTTTCCACAAAAGAAACCTATAGAAAATGCTTAAAGCAGTGTGACACTACTCCCTTCCTGTCCTCAAGTATAAAAATGTCTCTTGCTTCTCAGCACTTTAAACAGCAGTTGCAAGCAACTGCTTCAGTTTCTCTACCTATATAGATCAGGGTTTTAATCAATCAGTCCTTAACTCAACTAGAGATTCTTAAACCATCCCCTTAGGATTCTCAAGTAGAGTATCTTTTGCCCACTGGTGTAACTCCAAGACATTACTACTACTCCCTTGTCTCCTTTTCCACCTTGAGGAAGATTTTAAGCATATTAAAAGCTGCACTGAAAGTCATTCTAGGGTTACTCACTAGGATACAAAGATACAGCTACAGCATTTTTCAGAATGACTAATACAGTAAGAACAGATGTAGTTCATTAGAAGACAGAGATTGTATCTGCCATCTGGAATTTCAGCTGTCATGCACTTCTCACATTGGTTCAAATGTTTGTAGATCTCTTCCCCCCTCCCCGCCCATCACAGTCAAGATCAACTGATTCCATGTCAAGAATATTACATATGAAAGAATACAAGTGTAAGGAGACATACAAAATGTTGATTTTGGCAAAACAGCAATCCTCAACACAAAATTTTAAAAAATTGTACAAGTTCCTAACTTCCAGTCAATGAACATTACAGTCTTACTAGGCAACCAAACTTCAAATTCATTCCTAATGCTGTTGTTAATGTCATGGGTGAAGCAAATGCAAGTTAACATCATGATTAGCTTTTAAATGTCTTCACATAGGAAAGTCATCCTGAGTTTACCTGAGAAATATACCTTTCATTATCATGAGGAAGCCCTAGAACCTACATGCACCCAGACTTGCAAAGTTTTAACTCACACTTAAAAAAATTTAACTTGCTATATATCTATTAAAAGCTATTTGAGTGCCCTCCTAGACTGCAATTGTATCAATCACTTTCAAGTAAATAGCCATTTATATCACTTAAGTGCTAAAAGACTAGGATAAACTGTATTTAAAATATAATCTCAAAAGTATTACCTCATTCTCCTTTTCTTGGAGCAAAAGGACAATATCTCCTGGTTCCACACCTGGAGCCTGATCTGCTTCTCCACTGAATGTAATTCTCTGGCCATGTTTCATGCCTTTGTCTACATGAACTTCAAGTATTTTAACTTCTTTGATCACCTTCTTCCCTTCACATTTTTTACAGCGGTCTTTTTCATTAATTACTTCACCTAAAGAAAGAATTTTCAGTTCAGAAATTCATATAAATGTCCTCAATTCTGAAAAAAATGTTTAAGTATACTAAAGAATACCAGCAATACAGTTATTTAGATGTTCCTTTATACATTCTTTGCAAGAAGAAGGCCAGACTCAGTGTACTGGGAAAGTGTAGCTGGGAGAGGGAAAGAAGAAACAGAATCCAGAAGATGCACATGAGCATCTCAGCTGTCCAAACTGGGATTTTGAGAAGCCATAGCGCATTACAGCAACACAGAACTTCACCTGGGGCTTCTATTGGTCTTTAAAATTGATTTTGACTCCACCATACTTACCACTCAACTCGAAGAAATAAGACTCCTCAAAAAGGTCTGCTTTTCCATCCTTCATTATGCTGAAGGGTGACAGCTATACATTAAAGAGGGAAAGGCTAAAATCAAACTAGCATGTCCCTCTTCCCTTCAAAATTAGAATACAAATTCCAGGCTACTGATTTTAGAAAGCTTAGTTCCACTTCTGCTAACAGTGGGGGGAAAAAAAAAGACCGTTTCAGAGTCACATTCTGCAGTGCAGCAGCAAAATAACAAAAGCATAAAGGCAAAAGTACTATACATGTTGTCAGTAAAACAAGAGACTCGCATATAAAACAGGGAGCAAGACAGCAAGTGAAATCAGAGCTTCATGCAGTAGCAATATGAGTATTCTCCAATGGAAACAATCCAACACTTCCTGATACATGAAGGATTTCATTTATACTCAAAATCGATAAGATTTTTTATACTGCCTTTATAAAGACAATTATCCAGCATTATTCAAAATGACTTAAACTCCCTGCTCTAATTGTTCCTTACTTTTCAAGTAAGCTATTGTCTTTGCTCACAACTACCTAAATAAATCAGGCTAAATGCACTTACAATTCCAGCATTTATTTCTAATGCTGCTTAAGTGTCATCAGCAGAAGCACTTGGTTTAAGACATTAAACTTGTCAATTTCCATGTCTTTTCTGCTTGGGGGGGGTGGAGGGGGTGGAGGAGTGGGGGGGGGGCGGGTAGGCTAACATCATGATGTAGCTGAAACTACATATTTAAACTTTGAAAACAAGATTTTCAAAGACATTATTTGCAAAAATGATTGACTGGTCAAAAAATAAAACTTCTTAAAACTTCTAGGTATTGTTAGAGTAGAATCATCCATAAAGTGATACTGCAATTGCGCAAAAAAAAAAAAAAGGAAATATGAAGCGTGGGGCATAGGCTGAACTTTCCCCTAAATATGATCTATTCAACAAAAGGTACCTCCTTGATGTTTGAAAGTTATAACTGAAATTTAGTTTAGGTTATAATTAGAAACCTATAGACCTGCTGTTATACATTAGAAGGCTGCAAAAATACAAACAGTTGTCAAAAAACAAAATTAGGGCTTTTACTTCAATGGACAAGTAATAGCAACAAGTGATACTCATGACTAAATGTTTCCAAGGAGCAATCCCTACTTTTCAATCTTCCAGGCTTTCTTTCAAACAATACATAGGATAAATTTCGCTGCTGTTTCGAGGAGTGTGATTTTGTCAAATTGAGACCAGATGGAGACCAAACTGACTAGCTGGAATCAAAGCTTTCCTGGATAAGATGCAATTCAACATATGACAGAACCTTTGCAGTAGTGTTTTCTCAGATTAAAGGTAAACAGTAAAACAGCATAGCTAGCCTACCTTCTCCATTGCAGTCAGAGCACACAGATTGCATCTGCTGAACCATTCCAGGAGCCAGCTGTCTGATCATGATACGAACACCTCTACCTCGGCAAGCACTACATTTCTGAACAGCTCCAGATTTTCCACCCTGCCTAGAACAGAAAGTACCAGTTGCATAAAACACAAGGTTTTCTTAAAAAAAAAAAAAAAAGTGACCAAACGACAAGAACAGCAGAGGGACATGCTTAATTGCATCACCATTTGTTTTAGACCTCTCTTCCCCCTTTAACCCTATTACGGAGGCACTAAAGTAGTTCCAGTTCCATCAATGGAATCATTCAAGTTCAAGAATTTTCTGGTCTCAGAACAGGCTCCAGCGAGTCAAAAAGAACAGAATAGAAGTCTGAGATCCTTCGTTTCACTATACGCCGACAAAGCATCCAGGGAACTTAAAAATATAAACTTACCCATTACATGCACTACAAAGGACATTCTTGCTAAGTTGTAGTTTAGTTGTCTTTCCATTATACAAATCTTCTAAGGAGACTCTACAAAATAAAGCATTTTCTTCTGAGTTATCATTTAACAACTTCCTCCATGCAATTAAGATATTTCCCAAGGCCAAACTATATTTAAAAACATGAAACTCCTCCCACTCCTCCCCAACCACCACCAAAGAGAGTGATCTTCAGAGAAAAATAAAATAGCCTGCTATTAGAAGATGACTTTAAAGCAGTCTTTTAGGTTTCACAAAGGGTAAGTAAAAGCATTCCCTCTATGTGAACATGTATATATATGATCCTCAACATAATTTAATATAAAAGCTTTAGATTCAAAAAAACATACAGGACTGGTTATGTTTAATTCTTGTTTTTAGCAAACAAGCTGATCTAGTGTTTTAGATTTTATTACACAATGCATCTCATTTTTCATTTCTGTCAAGTGAGAAAAATCTTTCTAGATTATGCTGACAAAATTGATCACATACATACAGATGAACACATACTGAACATTTACAGTTAACACTATCTTGAGCTTTCCACTGGGAAGAAAAAAAAAACAAGATAGTGCTTTTCTTTTGTCATGTTCCCAAGGTCACTCTCTATATTCTTTACATTTATGTTCCAATTTTTAGCCCTTAAATGCATTAGCAAACTCCAGTAACTATATATTAACAAAAGTTTCTAAAACCATTTTGTGTTTAAAACGTTTTGTAATTAAGCCAATAGAAATTTTAGCACTGGATTTTGAGCTAGAAAAGGTTGCCTGGTATCAGTGTTTACAAATAAATACAAAGACACAAAGCTAATTAATAATACAGCATGCAATGCTAGCTACTAAACTAAGCAAGCATGAAAAAGGAAACAGATTTTGCTAAGCAAAGCTAGGCTACACCTTTTCCACCTTTTCTGTACTTGGCCAGCTTGTAAAGAACTTAGAAGGGAGATGGCTCAGCCTGTAAAACGCAGCCATAATTGCACGTGGAGACTTATAAAACATTAGATCTAATATTCATGCTGTTTCTTTGGAGGGAAGAAAAAGAAAAAAAACCCACCACTTCTATTATGCAGTTTGAACGTACCTCCAGCTGATGCTAAGCTACAAATACAATCAACTAATGAAGCTTTTCCAGAGCTTCTTTTACACAAGCTGTTTTCTTAATCCAGCTAACGGATAAATACTTAGGTGCTGGATGTGTTTCAGATTAAAACTTCCAAACATAATTAAGCAGTAAAACTAAGAAAAATGATGTTGACAAACCAAGTTTTTTAGGCTATTTACCAACTAAGGAAAGCATTAGGTAAATCTGTGACTTGTGAAAAGTAAGACTTGTGACACACAGGTCTGAAGGCTAGGCACAAACTGCACAGGAGGTACGAACTGAAGAGAGCACCAAGAACATGAGGTGAGTCAAGTACTACCCCTTAGCAAAGCTAGAAAGTGAACATAAATTGCAGCATTAAGATACTCACTTGAGTGGATGCATCATATCTTCTCCTCTTCTTCTACCATTACGACTTCTACTCTGACCACCCATGAAATTGAACAATCCACCACCAAAGATGTGGGAGAAAATATCGTCCATTCCACTGCTTCCACCACTACCTTCTCGAAGGCCCTGTTCTCCATATCTATCATACAATTCACGTTTCTCTGGATTCGACAGTACTTCATAGGCAAAGCTTATTTCTTTGAACTAGAAAGAGGGATAGAGTCAGAAAGCCCATGATAATTTTCAACTTCAAGGGAACCTCAGGATACTTTTTCATGCTTACATCAATACTTGATTAAGAAGGTACATAACAGAACAGTTTTTCACCCCCCATTCATAAATACATAAGGCTTAAAGCAGGCTTAGCCTTTTATTACCTTGTTCAAAAAAAAAAAAAAAAAGACCCTACATCTATCCCACAGACTTGCTACTTCCCTGTACCTAGCAAACAACTGTTTTCCTTCCCTCCAAGGCCCCATTTGAAGAAAATTAAATACACAGTACTGCAATAGCCAACAGGTTAAAAGTAATGTTGCACACTAACGACAAAGACTGCAAGATTTGGTAGCACTTAAAATAGCTAAACAACTGGGCATCTTATAAAAAACACATGAACATGTTTGTTCACAAAACAAATTATTTCATAGTCATGTTAATCTACTTCTCAATCATCATTATAACTCCCATTCTGTTAAGGAGACTCAGCTGAACTGAAATGCCCAACTCGACTGGTATTTTTGGTGCCATTAACACAATATCTAATTCAGCCTTCCTAAATTCACAATTCGCTTTATGTTGTAGCAGCTTCAGTGTCTGCTGCATCCTCTAGAAGATCTGTACCTACATACTCCATGTGCTAAAGCACTTCTTCAAAAGATCTGGAAGGTAAATTTATTCCCCCCTCCCCGCTTCAAATACCTATGCAAATGCCAGCTGACATCACTTTAGCAGATGAGAGGCATTTCTCCCTTTAGCACTACTTTCTCAACCTGTCTCAGTAAATTGCTTTGTTCTGGCATGAGGTAAGTTGGGAGGTTTAGAGACTGGGGAGAGTTTTAGACAAGGCAGCTTCACCTCACACTTCTATTTCTAAACAACTTGAAGCATCAAGGTCCCAATAATTCTATTTCATCAGATGTTACTGTAACAGCAAATTCAAGATTTTTTTTTTAAATAGATGGCTTACTTTGTCCCCAGCATTTGGATTCTTATCAGGATGGTATTCTTTGGCCAGCTTTCTGTATGCCTAGTTGAAAGAAGTACAGAATTAGTTTCAATGTTGATTAATTTGCCCTTTTTGAGAAATTCAATGTAGGATTTTCTTAATAGAAAGAAGATGCTAATACAACAATACAAAAAAAAAGGTGTGTCTTTACTCACACATCCAAGTTGAATATAAAAATATATAAATTGTGTATACTATAGAATCAGGTATCTTGGTTTTAAACAGCTCTAACATACAATAGCAGAATTCCTGCTCATCTCCATTAACTTATAAATTACATTGGAAAAATTACATTTGAATATACAGTATTGCATTAAAATTACTTACTCTAGGTAAACCACTCAAAGTCTGTAAAAATACACAGTTTCAACCCATTTGTGCTTCACCTCAATTTCATCAATACATTAACAACAAAATGGCTGCCACAGCTCCTCATCTAAGTGAGTCAATCCCCTCAAATAATCAGTTTATTCTTCCTTACCTATCAGTAATAATGGAAAATTTAACCTCACTCTAAGCTACATACATGTTTTACACATGCAGAAATACATAGATAACTCGTGCATTTGATGCAATTCTACTAGTCTGAAATAGCAGGAGAAAACAATACAGCCAAACTCCCAAAAGGGAGTTTTGAGGATTTTTTTCTTAACAGCACTTTGTGACTCACAGTACCATCTTTTTTTCTCCTCCCCACCCCCTTTTCTTTCCCTCTTTTCCCCCCACTTCTCTCCAGCACTACAACTCTTCCGCTTCCAATTTGAAGGACAGAAAGCTGAATGATGCAGCTGAAGAAATTTGTGTTAGTTATGATGGGCAGTCAAAAGCTTTTCCTACAGGGAGATTTTGAGGGCAAAGTGATAAACTCCTTCTCCCCCACCCCATTCCACTCCATCCCAGCAACATCCAACCAGTAAACAGATAATCATAGTTACATAACAAAAAAAATTGATTTTTGTACTGTACATAAAAGCATGTTAGCTATAACTAACTAGAAATGCAACTGCAAACAACTGAAACCTTCTAGTTTTTACAGTGTACTGTTAAATAGCTCCTTTCCTGCACAATTGAGCACTAAGACTAGCTCTTTACAACCACAGCTTTAAAAGAGCTTTAGAAACTGGGCTTTAAAGAAGTTCCAACTTCCATGATGTGTGAGAACAGGTAAATTTTTATTTTTTGAAAATTTACTGCTCCTTAATGATGCATCTTGAAATATCCATCACTTATGCATGGACTCAAGAAGAAAAGAAGTCAACAATAAAGAGCAACTAATGAAATGAAAATACAACACATTATAAGCCAAATACTTCAATACACAAAAGTGAAGAACTAGATGAGGTCTTACTATCAGTAAGAACAAATAACCTTAAATAGGCATATCTAATCTGTAACAAAGAAATGTTTTTTCCTTGAATATTTTAAGGCATTTAATCAAGACAGAGAGAAAAAAAAGACAAAAAGAAAAAAAAAAAAAGACTATTCTTACAACATTCCCTAAGCAGATTCAAGGCAGCTTGACACCAAGTCAGTTACTTATTAGATCCAGAATAAAGACCTATATGGATGTTGCACTACAAATTATATTTTTCCTCTTTTCTATCCTTTTGTATAGACTAAAATATTACATCTAGACATCACCCAAGCACTTTCTCAATGACAATAAGACAGATGAACTTTACGCTGCAGTGGGTAGTTGGAAGCTTTGCAACTGCAATACCTTAAATTTAACCTTGGTATAAATATAATATGGAGCATCATCGGTTATTTCAGATGAAAACAACTTTTTCTTCATTCTTGGAAGTGATATTTTTAAAATACTTTAGTTAAAAGGAAAAACAAAAAACAACAAAAAGCTATCCCTTGATTGTGTTTACCAGCTAGAGCCACCTCCTCAGTGTGCTCACCACCTCTACGGCTGTTTCAACACGGGGACTGCCCGTGCCTGCCCAGCTGGGGCCCCACACGCCTGCGGGAGAGCACCGCAGCAGGGAAGGAGATCACCACCCCCGTGCTAGCCCCCGTGGGCTCGTGAGAAGGGACAGCGAGGCCCTTCCAGAAAATGCATAAAATGGAGGCAATAAATTGTTATGGTGACGAGCGGGCTCCGAGTTTCCGCCTCATTTCTTTGTCTTACCTTGGTGCTTTGGGCCTAGGAGGAACCAGATGAGCAAGCGGGATGGGTGGCTCACGCGCACCTCGCGCGACGCCCCAGCGACGCTCCATCCCCGCGGCTTCCACCCCCTCCCCGAACCCCTCCACTCCAACGCAGCCGGGAGGGCGCCGAGGGCCCCGGGGGAACGGGCCGGGCCGCAGCGCCACCGCTTGGCCTACCAAGGCCTGCCCCGCCGCGCGCCTCAGGCCTGCGAGGGCCGGCGGCGCCGGGCTAGGCCGCGCCGCGCTCCGCACCGCCGCCTCCACACCGCACCCCCCAACCGGGCCGCCGCAGGGCCCGGTCGCGCGCTGAGGCCTCCCGGCCGCGTAGCGGCCTCCGCGTCAAGGCCTCCCGGCGACCCCCCGCGCCGCTCCCCGCGGGCACTGCCCCCGCCTCGCCGCCCCCGCACCTTCTTGAGCTCGTTGTCGGAGGCGCCGGGCGGCACGCCCAGGATATCGTACAGCTTCGTGTCGGCCACGTTCGCCATGGCGGCGGCTACAGGCGGGCGGCACGGGCCGGAGCGGGCCGAGGGACGGCGAGGACGAGACCGGGAGCAGGACGCGAGGAGCGGCCTTGACGTCACGCGCACACGCACTGCGTCGCCGCGCCGCGCCGCGCGCGCGCACGGCGAGGACAGGGCCGCGCCCCGCCCCGCCCCTCCCACCGCGGCGCCCCGCCCCCCCGCGCCGCTGCGCAGCCTGACCCAGTTCGGGCACCGCCCAGCAGGGGGCGCCACCAACTGTCAGCCCAACGGTCACTCCAACCGTCACACCAACGGTCACTCCAACCGTCGCCCCAAAGGCCGCCCCGACGATCACCCCCAATGGCGGCTCCAAACGGTCTAGAGATGCAACAAAGGAGATTTGGTGCTGCGGCAGAGACTGGTCGTGGCCCGAGCCGGGACCCAGGGTCATTGGACAGGAAGCCAGTGTTCCGAGTCAGAGCCACGTTCTCCCCGCCGCAGCGGAGACATGACTGCGGGGCCTGCACCCCCTTCCCAGAGGCCTCATCCTGTTCCTAGAGTACGTCCTGGAGGCCTACAGGGAAAGGGGAACACCAAACTGACGTTTAATCTCCAGGATCCATATGTTATTCTTGATGCACACACTGCTAAGATTCTGCTAGTTATAAGTGGCCACATTACCTGTCTGATTTTTTAACATGTTTTGCTTGGCCTTTGCCATCATAGAAGAAGCCCCAGAGCCATCCTGGGTCAGAGGAGCAAAGTGTATGTGAGTGATGCAGAGTACTCGAGGCCCACAGCTAGGCAGCTTCCAGCATGGTAATAAAAAGATGCTTGGGTTTAATTAGAGGCTGGTCTTATGCAGCCATCCAAGGTGAGCTCCCTGCCCCAGGGAGCTATGGAAAGTTCTGGAACCTGCAACAGGCGCTTAGATTCTACCATAGCCGGGGCCAAGAGCACCTTGCTGGCCCTAGGTGCTGTTGAGGAGAGGGTGAGTGAGGTGTGGGTTAGCGACCTGGCCTGGGAGAGGGGATGGAAAACATACTGGGAAGTTGTTCATGGACCTGAGGTGTTGAAATTTGCATAGGCCCCTTGCTCTAGGGATGCTGATTCAAATGTTGCTGTCCTCATGGTCTGAAGGAAGCCTAGTAAGAGCAGCTTTAGTTTCTTGACACACTTTGCATTGGGAAATGCAGACTGCGAGTGGCTTCTCAGTTCCTTCTCCAGCTAGTCTTTAGTGAGCCCTGAATTCCACTGTTGTTTTTATTTGATCTGACATAATAGACTTTGGTAGATCATGATAATATCTGCCTCTGGTATTGCAAGTCTGTCAGCAGTTGGGAACTTCAAGGGGAAATAAAGACTGTTTTTGGAGGGAGAAAAAGTGGCGAAGAGAGGAAAGCTGTAGAGAAGACAGTCTCATAGACTGTATTTATTACTCAGGGTCATAGACAAGAAAGAAGAATCTGGAGAGATGTGTCTCATGTTTTGGTGGGCTGCCTTGCATTGCCTTTAGTAACTGCATGATTTAAACATTTGTGGTACTGTTTCGTTTACCTATGTCTTGCACTATTTGCACCTATCTTTTATTTTGTTAAGGCTGAATTCATGCTTGATAGCTACCCTGAGAACTATCTGGAATGCCTCCCTGCCTTGTTTGCATCATGCTGCCTTATAGTTGATGTGCTGCTAGTGAAAACTTTTTGTCATACAGAGTTTTCTTTCTAGTGGGGCAACCAGAGTGTTTTGTTGTTGTTGCAGTTTTTTAATTGATTGTTTTGCCTAGGCTACACAATTGTCAGATGTTCAAGGTGTTACTTTGGCCTTGCCCAGGCTCCAGCTTGCTCCAGCTAACTAGGTCCTTGCTGCCCTAGCATCCTGTCCCTACCACAGGAACAGGCTTCAGCCTTATGATATAGTCAAAACAATAGGTTTGGTTGGTTGTCTTGCTCCAGCTGCAGTGATCAAACCTAGGGTTGTTTGACAAGTGCCCCTGGGTGACACTGATCTTACCTTATTATTCTTTTTCCATTTCCTCATCCTCCTTTTTGCTGTCCTTGTACTTATATTTCTCTAACCCAGTCTCAACACAAATAAACAACCACTCCTAATTACTTTTTACCTTACATGGTGTTGCTGATATGGTTTCCTTGGTGCTCTCACTCTTTGTGACCTTTCTCCCTAAAAGATTCCTAGTAGTGCCTTAGTTTATCTGTGACATGCGACAGTTTTTTACTGTAACTTCCCTTCAACCGTCTGTGAGATCCAGCTATTTTGTAACTCCTGTCAGCTTCTTACACTGTTAATTGTCCTTTCTGGAAATATTTCATGTCATGTCGTGTCCTGTATCTTGTTCAGTTAGCTGAATCTCAGGTCAGTGCTCAGACTGTGGCCCTGTCATTTGCCTGCGACCTATAGACTATAGCTGAATAACTGATAGCAAGTTTATCAAAATAATACATATTTTAACCTGAGATATTGTTCTTTTTAAGTGCTATTAAATTTTCCATTAAAAAGTGAAACTACGCATCAGCAAATAGAGTAACATCAGCAGTTAATACTATAACAAGCTCAAAAGGTTCTATATTGTGTTAATCTGTTCTAGGAGAGACACTGTTACAGGGATTTCTCTTTTCCAGTTATCAGGAAGAAGGGCTTGTGATGTTCCACATTTTATAAAGCAGAGTTATTCAGGCAGTTGTGTTCCATTGTGTTTTTCTATCTGCAAAAAAAAGATTTGTCACGTACCCTTCAGATAGTGTGTCATGGATAGCAACATGGGAAAAGGACTTCTTTGAATTCCTACTAATTGTTCATCGCACAGCAATCTCTTTCAGGAGAGTTTTCAAGGCTATGTATAGGTTGTCTTTCTGAGTATAGGGAAGAAGGGAAGTCAGAACATCTTAAAAAGAAAATTCAGCAACTTTTATTTTCTTCTTTTCTTCCCAATAAATTCTCGGTCAGCCAGCTGCCGCTGTGCTCCAGCGAAAGGTTGCTTGAAAGTTTCAGAGCTACAATTTGTCATACCTTTTCTGAGCTAGTTAGGAAATGGTGAGTTAGCTTATCAAGCTCTGTTTCTTAGGGTCCTTTAGGAAGATGAAAGCCTCTTTTCCAAGCTCTGACAAAAGTTCAGGAAGACTCTTATTCTGCAGTAAGAGCTGGTTAAAAACAGCAGAACATACATACACACACATGCACACGTACATGTGTGTTTCCTTCTCTCCATTTGAGTAGCTGTTATTTGCTATTTAGATCACTAATATATTTGTAGCCATTGTAGTAAGCAAGTTCTTTATGCATATACAATTGTGCTGTTTATTTTTGCCTGTGTCTTAATATTGGGTAAGCATTTAATGTGCTAAAATCCCATCTTATTATTCTAACCATGATTTTTATTATTATTTGACAGTTTTCTTAATTTTTTCTCTCTCTCTTTTTAATTTTTTTAAAATATATTCATTAAATACCTTTGAATGATTGTGGGTAGTTTTTAGTTGGAACATAAACTGAATTTTAGGCTTAGGTTATACGGTGAGATAAATGCCATGTACATTTTTAATGATCATGTTTTATGATACAAGAGTTGCTCCTGAATTCTGCTATTTATATAAGAATTTTATCTTTTTTTTTTTCCCCCAGACAGCAGCAAATCCTGAGGTATTCCCTACGAGGTCAGCATTTGAACCACAAGTAAAGTAAGTAACTATTTAAATTTGCTTGTGTTTTGAGAACTTCTTGTGTGTTAGTCAAGAGATCTGCTGATCATTTAGATTTTGCCTTATAATTCTGTGTAGTTCTGTTCAGATATAGCCAAATTACAGAATTTCGGCCACAGAATTTGACTAGTGCACAGTAACTGTGCACAGTAACTTTCTTTAGTAAGAGGAGTTTGAGGGATAGTGAGTGTGTGTGTGTGTGAGAGGGAAAACACTGAAGAAAAAATGACATAGATGGCAGAAGAGGCCAAGGGCACCTAAGGACAGTGTAATATCGTGTGCCAAATAAGATTCACCATCATCAGGTGATACACTTAGTGTTATATCACGTATTTATGGCACGTTATTATGGTTACTCTGTGGCAAAGCACTTCAGCTTCTGTCTCTTCCTTCTTATTGCAGCAGGAAAACTTTTTTTCTGGGCCTCAGAGGTTCGGCATATGGAAGCTGAGCAGAGGCAGACTAGCTCTGTGTCAGGGAATGTACATATTCTTAGCTCTGTGTCAGGATATCGGGTAACATGCTGCTTAAAATAGTATAGAGTGACTATTCTATCCTTAGTTCTTAGCAATTTTAAGCAGTGTGCCATGTTATTTCACTCACTCAAAGTGTGTAGCTCAAGAAACACTCTCATTGCCTCTTTGATTCTCCCTAACAAATTTCCCCTAAATGAGGAGAAAAGGGAGAAAAGTCCTGTCTCTAAAGTATCTCACTTTTCTAAAACTGTCTATTTTTGCTGCTGCCATTAATGTTTTAGATGCTGAATGTGTTGTGGCATTTGGGGTGCTGCTGACCTTCTAAGAGATATTGAATTAGTTGTCTCAGGATCATGGACTTCCTTACCTTCTGGATATTACTTTGTTCTTCTTGTCATATCTTCTCTGAATAAACGATTTTTTTTTTCTGTATAGATTCTTGTTATTGGTTGCAGAGAGATTGGCAGTGAGTTTTGGAGGCAGAATGAGACCATACTCGCTGTGGGATCTCCTGAGTCTTATTTAAGTAGTTGCTACTGGCAGTCCTTTCACTTTTCCCTCTAGAGGGAGCTTTTGTTTGTTAAATTGGCTTGTTCCAATCTGTAGGAGACCGTGTCATGCTCCTACTTAAATGTTTTTGTTTTGTTTTTAGGGATAGAAGCAATTCACTTTTTAAAGTTAAAGTTTTTTTTTAAAATTGCTCCTCTGAAATTGTCTATCAGTTATGACAAAAATACCAAAATGTTAAATTGTTTCCATAGTAACTTGAAAACAGATGCTTAGGAACACAGCCTACAATTCAAAACTAAATTATATCAGGAATAATTGCACTACATTTGCTAAGTTTAATAGAATTTCTGTGGATTTAATGAGTTGTAAATCTGAAAAGAATATGCGTGTCTGACCACCTCCTGGTCAGACAGCTCTGGCAGTTTGTATCATGCAGGATACATCTTTGAGTATAATTCACTGCTTTCCATTTGGAGATGGCAACAAAAATAAGAACAAGAAAAATAAAGTCACAGTCTCAAAGACAGGAAAGAATACAACTAGAAACCAATAGGTAATATTGAAAAGAAAAAAGAACTTTGTAGACAGCAGGCTTAAATTGAGATCAGAGGCTAACCAACTTTTTTGGTAGGTGGAGGACATATGTTCTGCTGTAAAAGTTTACATAACTGCTGTATCATGAAGTTTGAGTGCTAGAGCTTCTTTTGTTTTTATTTAATGCAAAATGTAACCATCTCTCATGATTATATCCAAAGTATAGGTAGGTCTGTGACTTTCTTTTGCCAGTGACAACTTTGTGTGCTAAAGGCACTCAAAGGTTTCACTTTCTGATCCATCACCAAGGAAATAAGAGGAAACTCTCTGCACTTTTTAAGGAGTGAATCTATCTCCTAGGGCACAAGAGAGAACTTGGAAGAGTTCCTGAGGCCTATGTCTCCCAGTCCTATTCTACAGATATTTTTGTGACGATTTTTGTGTGTGTGTGTTTATTGAATAGTTAATCAGAAGGCAGTTATATGAATTAAAAAATGCAAAATATTTACCACCTTCATACTAGTTCACTCATGAACTGGTGAAAGTTTTATTAAAAAATATTTTGAGGAGCCTTCAATTTAACTCAGAAAATGAGAGAGCTCACATAAAAATATCAAATCTGGTACGTAAGAGATTTAAGAATTATTGTTTTAAGAATTATTTAAGATTTAAGAATTATTTTTAAGAATTATTTAAGAATAATCCTGAGATTTATGGTTAATAGCCCAGAGAAAAACTAATTATTTAATATATGGAGTAGATAGCAATAAGCAGTTACTCTAGCAATCATGGTTGTACAAATGTAGTCTGTCATTATGTAGCAATATAGCACTCTACTTAAAATCTAACCAGTGAAGTGGGGAGAAAAAATTAGCAAATTATTGAGTAAAAATGTAAAGACAAGAATATGGCACAGTTACAAAAAATCTTTTGTGTATGCACATTAAAAACAGACAGATTAATCTAATTAATTGAAACCGTATTTCTTATTTCTGGCTATTAAGTTTACCAGATGCTGAGAGTGGTATCCTGGTTGAGTTTTGCTCATTTGTTCAACAAGAAATAGTATATTTTGATGGTAGTGTTATGCTGTGTGATTTACTGTGAAAACTTTGATTTCATGGAATAGTTGGAAGAGACCTCTGGAGATCATCTAATCCAACCTTCCTGCTTAGGCAGGGTCAGTGCAGGTGAATTGCTGTGTTTGTTACCTTATTAAGCTTTAAAACAATTTGTCTTCTTATACTGGTGGGGGAAAATCAACTGAACGCTGTGGACCTTTAATTCATTCTGTTCTGTTAGTTAAAACCAGAACTGATTACAATTAATCAAATAAGCTGATTTTGCTCCGTCAAGGGAATTATGGAATGTGGAGTTGGAACACAGTCAATTAACTGAGTATTGATAATCATAGAAATACAATTCCTGGCGAAGGAAAGGTCTCATAACAATAAATACGCTGCTCCAAGATGGTGAGATGGAGCCGAGGTGCCGTCCAGCATTGCTCCTGCTCACAAACTCTCCACCTTGAGCACTGCCTTTTCCTGTCAAGTGTAGGAACCTCTGGGTAGTAACAGCTGAGTGCTCCTGACACAAAGTACCTCAGCTAATGATGTATGACAAGGGGGTATGGACTAACCCTGCCATAACACACAGGAGAGGGAGAGTTCATTGTGAACTCTGAGTTGACAGAGAAGGGCAAAGGGCCTGGCTATGGCAAAGCATCAAAATGAGCTAAATCAAATAATAAGTTTCCTCCTCCTACTGGCAAAAGCTGTGTCCAAAGGAGGATGATAAGACTACAAGAAAGCAATGGTGGATGGAGCTATTCCTTACAACATGACTTAGTAATTCTTTGGAAAGAAAATGTGCTGTCTAGACCTGAGAACAAGACATAAGTAATTACATAGATGTCAGAGAGATGTGTTTTCTTTTTGCAAGATTTCATGCAAATATTTACGAAGTTCAGTTGGAGAGATGCTGTTCTGTGGATGTCTGTATGTACCTCATAAAAAGTATAAATTTTATACTTTTTTTTTTTCTTTCTCTTGCTGCCTGACCTTTTTTGTTAGTTCTCAGTCTTGCTCAAGAGAGATGAACTCTTCAGTGAACCGAGTGAAAGGCTGGCTTTCACTTGGGTGTTAGACTGTTCCAAAACCTCTGTCTCTAGGGCTGATGTGCTAATGTATTTATCATCTCCTGCTTGGAACAGTTAGTTATGTGGATTGCAGGCTACTTTTCAAGTAAGATTTAGTGACTTACAAATTCTGAGTAAACACCTATTGCATGGGATTAGGATATCCTAATGATAAAAACAAATAAATAATAAAATCATAGTAAACTTTTTTTTTCTTTTCTCTGAGTTATAATCTTAAACCTAGTGTATGTTGCTCTTCTGAATGAGTGTGGTGAGCTTCTTGGACATGTGTAGCAAGTTTCCCCTCGCTTCTACTCCAGTAGCAAATAATTGTTATTTTTCAGAGCAATAGTTAAGTGCTAAGAATGGTTAGTGACATAGCTTAGGATCTTTTGAGCATCCAGCTCTATTTCATTCTCCACTCCAGCCCCGTATGGCCATGACCAATAAGAGTAGAATAATAGCATGTATATTTTTCTATTTTTTCACTATATTACATTATTCCCTATAAGAAATGCAAACCTCTTGAATACTTCTGATTTCCAGTCCTGCTACTTTTAACACTTGCCCATGTATGTATTACTTTTTGCATGTAAGTATAAGTGACAAAAAATGCTTCAAAAATACGTGGTTTGAGCCCTCACCATGCATATTATTTTAGAAATCTTGGATTTCATATAAATATCTCTGTGCAGATGTGTAACCTGCTTTGTATGTATGTATCATGCAGATTCCTATTGAGAGAACTCATAGCCATCATATTCACTTTTAATTTACAAGTATCTTACAAAATGAAAACTACGGGGACTATGATGATATTTACTTTTCCTTGAATGTCATATTTTCTTTTAAATGCTATTCCATAACCTTTCTTTCACTGTAGTTTGCTTTGTATGTTAAGGCAAAATTGATCCCTGAGCAGAAAGTTGACACAAATGTTACATGCCTCTTAAATTCTATGTAAACTACACCTGGGTCATGGGATTTATACTGATATTTTACCAAAGGTTGAGTTTCACCTTTAAGACCTGATGGTAGCATTCCTTTGTATTAAGTCTCTTGAGCTTTTCTAATAATTGTAAACAGTAATACCAGTTTCTCATTCTCATTATATTTTGCTGTTGATATCCTTTATCTCATATCATCCGTATCTCCTATCTTTCCTTCAGCTGGGTGGGTATCATCGTTATGTCCACGGCTGTGGACATACTAGGTCATAGTAACATTTTATCTAGCCTTCTGTCCTGTTTCGACAGGGAATCAGTGGTGGATGCCGATAAATGAAGTGCCAGAAACTACTCAACAAAGATGTGTGTCCTTAAAGCCTGACTTTATTTAAAAGTTTGGGAATGTATTTAAATTTTGAAATGCAAACTTTTATATACTTGCATAGACAAGAGGAAATCTGGGTGGGAATTCCTGCTGTCCTGTTCTACAGTTCTGACACAGATTATACTAGGATTGATCTAGTGGTTTCCTTCCCTTCCCTTCCCTTCCCTTCCCTTCCCTTCCCTTCCCTTCCCTTCCCTTCCCTTCCCTTCCCTTCCCTTCCCTTCCCTTC